>NW_027599167.1:0-10000 GCF_964194155.1 Cetorhinus maximus | reverse complement strand
GGCCTCCTGGGATACAGGAGGACCGGGAAGGGGCGGGAAAGGCTGCCGAGGCCTCCTGGGATACAGGAGGACCGGGAAGGGGTGGGAAAGGCTGCCGAGGCCTCCTGGGATACAGGAGGACCGGGAAGGGGCGGGAAAGGCTGCCGAGGCCTCCTGGGATACAGGAGGACCGGGAAGGGGCGGGAAAGGCTGCCGAGGCCTCCTGGGATACAGGAGGACCGGGAAGGGGCGGGAAAGGCTGCCGAGGCCTCCTGGGATACAGGAGGACCGGGAAGGGGCGGGAAAGGCTGCCGAGGCCTCCTGGGATACAGGAGGACCGGGAAGGGGCGGGAAAGGCTGCCGAGGCCTCCTGGGATACAGGAGGACCGGGAAGGGGCGGGAAAGGCTGCCGAGGCCTCCTGGGATACAGGAGGACCGGGAAGGGGCGGGAAAGGCTGCCGAGGCCTCCTGGGATACAGGAGGACCGGGAAGGGGCGGGAAAGCTGCCGAGGCCTCCTGGGATACAGGAGGACCGGGAAGGGGCGGGAAAGGCTGCCGAGGCCTCCTGGGATACAGGAGGACCGGGAAGGGGCGGGAAAGGCTGCCGAGGCCTCCTGGGATACAGGAGGACCGGGAAGGGGCGGGAATGGCTGCCGAGGCCTCCTGGGATACAGGAGGACCGGGAAGGGGCGGGAAAGGCTGCTGAGGCCTCCTGGGATACAGGAGGACCGGGAAAAGCTGCTGAGGCCTCCTGGGATACAGGAGGACCGGGAAGGGGCAGGAAAGGCTGCTGAGGCCTCCTGGGATACAGGAGGACCGGGAAGGGGCGGGAAAGGCTGCTGAGGCCTCCTGGGATACAGGAGGACCGGGAAAAGCTGCTGAGGCCTCCTGGGATACAGGAGGACCGGGAAGGGGCGGGAAAGGCTGCCGAGGCCTCCTGGGATACAGGAGGACCGGGAAGGGGCGGGAAAGGCTGCTGAGGCCTCCTGGGATACAGGAGGACCGGGAAAAGCTGCTGAGGCCTCCTGGGATACAGGAGGACCGGGAAGGGGCGGGAAAGGCTGCCGAGACCTCCTGGGATACAGGAGGACCGGGAAGGGGCGGGAAAGGCTGCCGAGGCCTCCTGGGATACAGGAGGACCGGGAAGGGGCGGGAAAGGCTGCCGAGGCCTCCTGGGATACAGGAGGACCGGGAAGGGGCGGGAAAGGCTGCCGAGGCCTCCTGGGATACAGGAGGACCGGGAAGGGGCGGGAAAGGCTGCCGAGGCCTCCTGGGATACAGGAGGACCGGGAAGGGGCGGGAAAGGCTGCCGAGGCCTCCTGGGATACAGGAGGACCGGGAAGGGGCGGGAAAGGCTGCCGAGGCCTCCTGGGATACAGGAGGACCGGGAAGGGGCGGGAAAGGCTGCCGAGGCCTCCTGGGATACAGGAGGACCGGGAAGGGGCGGGAAAGGCTGCCGAGGCCTCCTGGGATACAGGAGGACCGGGAAGGGGCGGGAAAGGCTGCCGAGGCCTCCTGGGATACAGGAGGACCGGGAAGGGGCGGGAAAGGCTGCCGAGGCCTCCTGGGATACAGGAGGACCGGGAAGGGGCGGGAAAGGCTGCCGAGGCCTCCTGGGATACAGGAGGACCGGGAAGGGGCGGGAAAGGCTGCCGAGGCCTCCTGGGATACAGGAGGACCGGGAAGGGGCGGGAAAGGCTGCCGAGGCCTCCTGGGATACAGGAGGACCGGGAAGGGGCGGGAAAGGCTGCCGAGGCCTCCTGGGATACAGGAGGACCGGGAAGGGGCGGGAAAGGCTGCCGAGGCCTCCTGGGATACAGGAGGACCGGGAAGGGGCGGGAAAGGCTGCCGAGGCCTCCTGGGATACAGGAGGACCGGGAAGGGGCGGGAAAGGCTGCCGAGGCCTCCTGGGATACAGGAGGACCGGGAAGGGGCGGGAAAGGCTGCCGAGGCCTCCTGGGATACAGGAGGACCGGGAAGGGGCGGGAAAGGCTGCCGAGGCCTCCTGGGATACAGGAGGACCAGGAAGGGGCGGGAATGGTTGCCGAGGCCTCCTGGGATACAGGAGGACCGGGAAGGGGCGGGAAAGGCTGCTGAGGCCTCCTGGGATACAGGAGGACCGGGAAAAGCTGCTGAGGCCTCCTGGGATACAGGAGGACCGGGAAGGGGCAGGAAAGGCTGCTGAGGCCTCCTGGGATACAGGAGGACCAGGAAGGGGCGGGAAAGGCTGCTGAGGCCTCCTGGGATACAGGAGGACCGGGAAGGGGCGGGAAAGGCTGCTGAGGCCTCCTGGGATACAGGAGGACCGGGAAGGGGCGGGAAAGGCTGCTGAGGCCTCCTGGGATACAGGAGGACCGGGAAGGGGCGGGAAAGGCTGCCGAGGCCTCCTGGGATACTAGGCCAACGGCCAGAAAAAGTAATAAAATTCCCAGGGGTTTTACACCACAGAAATGGATAAACAAGACACGGGGAAAAAAAAATCTGCATTATCTAAATAGGAAATCGTTAAAACACAGTTAGAAAAATAACAAACAGACCTCAACAACCACATGCAAATCTCTGGCGAACACATCTTTCAGAATGGTGAGGCACCAATCCAAATAGGGCGAGGTTTGATCAGATAATAACACATGTCCTGAAAGGAGAGGGACACAAATGGCCCAGAAGGACAGCCTGGCTCCCAGCCAACCCCCGAAAAACACAGTCTCCAGGAAAAACACAAAATACCAGGCCTCCAGTCAAGAATGGAGTTGGGGGGGTGGTGGGCGTGGGGTGAAAGGGTAGCTGGCTGCTTTGGGGACGCTGTTAAATTTAGCACAAGAAAAAAAACGTTCAAACATTTTCCACTGCTTCAGGAACATGACGTCCCCATCAAAAATCTGCTTTCTCCTACGGGTTTCTATAGAGACCGAGCTCCTTTGGGTCAAGCACAGTGAGATAGGGCACAATATCAAATAGATCCCGGCTGCTTCACCCCAAACGCACACAAACGCACCCCTTCCCGTTCACTCCCACCGTCCGCGATCCCAAACCCCTTCCCGTTCACTCCCACCGTCCGCGATCCCGAACCCCTTCCCGTTCACTCCCACCGTCCGCGATCCCGAACCCCTTCCCGTTCACTCCCACCGTCCGCGATCCCGAACCCCTTCCCGTTCACTCCCACCGTCCGCGATCCCGAACCCCTTCCCGTTCACTCCCACCGTCCGCGATCCCGAACCCCTTCCCGTTCACTCCCACCGTCCGCGATCCCGAACCCCTTCCCGTTCACTCCCACCGTCCGCGATCCCGAACCCCTTCCCGTTCACTCCCACCGTCCGCGATCCCGAACCCCTTCCCGTTCACTCCCACCGTCCGCGATCCCGAACCCCTTCCCGTTCACTCCCACCGTCCGCGATCCCGAACCCCTTCCCGTTCACTCCCACCGTCCGCGATCCCGAACCCCTTCCCGTTCACTCCCACCGTCCGCGATCCCGAACCCCTTCCCGTTCACTCCCACCGTCCGCGATCCCGAACCCCTTCCCGTTCACTCCCACCGTCCGCGATCCCGAACCCCTTCCCGTTCACTCCCACCGTCCGCGATCCCGAACCCCTTCCCGTTCACTCCCACCGTCCGCGATCCCGAACCCCTTCCCGTTCACTCCCACCGTCCGCGATCCCGAACCCCTTCCCGTTCACTCCCACCGTCCGCGATCCCGAACCCCTTCCCGTTCACTCCCACCGTCCGCGATCCCGAACCCCTTCCCGTTCACTCCCACCGTCCGCGATCCCGAACCCCTTCCCGTTCACTCCCACCGTCCGCGATCCCGAACCCCTTCCCGTTCACTCCCACCGTCCGCGATCCCGAACCCCTTCCCGTTCACTCCCACCGTCCGCGATCCCGAACCCCTTCCCGTTCACTCCCACCGTCCGCGAGCCCGAACCCCTTCCCGTTCACTCCCACCGTCCGCAATCCCAAACCCCTTCCCGTTCACTCCCACCGTCCACAATCCCAAACCCCTTCCCGTTCAATCCCACCGTCCCCAATGCCGATCCCCTTCCCGTTCACTCCCACTGTCCGCAATCCTAAACCCCTTCCCGTTTACTCCCACTGTCCACAATCCCAAACCCCATCCCGTTCACTCCGACCGTCCACAATCCCAATCCCCTTCCCGTTCACTCCCACTGTCCACAATCCCAATGGACCCAAACCGCTTTCCGTTCACTCCCACTGTCCACAATCCCAATGGACCCAAACCCCTTCCCGTTCACTCCCACTGTACACAATCCCAAACCCCTTCCCGTTCACTCCCACGGTCCACAATCCCAATCCCCTTCCCGTTCACTCCCACTGTCCACAATCCCAATGGACCCAAACCCCTTCCCGTTCACTCCCACTGTACACAATCCCAAACCGCTTTCCGTTCACTCCCACTGTCCACAATCCCAATGGACCCAAACCCCTTCCCGTTCACTCCCACTGTACACAATCCCAAACCCCTTCCCATTCACTCGCACTGTCCACAATCCCAATGGACCCAAACCCTTTCCCGTTCACTCCCACTATCCACAATCCCAAACCCCTTCCCGTTCACTCCCACTGTCCACAATCCCAAACCCCTTCCCATTCAATCCCACTGTCCACAATCCCAAACCCCTTCCCGTTCACTCCCACTGTCCACAATCCCAAACCCCTTCCCGTTCACTCCGACTGTCCACAATCCCAATGGACCCAAACCCCTTCCCGTTCACTCCCACTGTCCACAATCCCAATGGACCCAAACCCATTCCCGTTTACTCCCACTGTCCACAATCCCAATGGACCCAAACCCCTTCCCGTTCACTCCCACCGTCCACAATCCCAAACCCCTTCCCGTACACTCCCACTGTCCACAATCCCAAACCCCTTCCCATTCACTCCCACTGTCCTCAATCCCAATGGAACCAAACCCCTTCCCGTTCACTCCCACTGTCCACAATCCCAATGGACCCAAACCCCTTCCCGTTCACTCCCACTGTCCGGAATCCTAAACCCCTTCCCGTTCACTCCCACAATCCCAAACCCCATCCCGTTCACTCCCACAATCCCAATCTCCTTCCCGTTCACTCCCACTGTCCACAATCCCAATGGACCCAAACCGCTTCCCGTTCACTCCCACTGTCCACAATCCCAATGGACCAAAACCCCTTCCCGTTCACTCCCACTGTACACAATCCCAAACCCCTTCCCGTTCACTCCCACTGTCTACAATCCCAATGGATCAAACGGTCATGAGGGGAGTTGGAGAGAAACAGTGAGGGGGGGGCCTGGGGCCTAGTCTATAGGCTGCTGCCCCCGTGTTTATCTGCACTTGGGAACGGGGCAATCTGATCTCTGTACGAGAGTGAAAGTCTCTCTCTTCCGAGCTGTTTCCCGCTGCCCTGCCTTTCTCAGCTATGCAAACAGACTTTGATCACTGGGCGCTGAGCCAGAGTTTATGAGTGTGTGAAACACATCGCAGATTGCTGCTAATCTGTGTCAAACACTCAACACACTGTAACCCAGTGACACAGGGTTGGACATCACCAAGACCTGGCCCCGGCCCAGCAGAGTGTCTCCTCTGAAACCGTTCCAGTTCCTGGGTCAATCTCTTCATCTTCCCCCCGGCTTAGGCCACAGCGAGGTCAACGCATCCAGCTCTGGTCAACAGACGCTTCAGGAATGACAGGGGCGGGATTTACCAGGAGGCTTCCAGTGACTGAGGGGATTTAGCTGCAACGTTAGGTCAGAGAACCTTGGGCTGTTCACCCGGCCGCAGAGGAGGTCAAAGGGAGATTCGATAGGGGCGTCCACAGCGATGGCGGGTTTCACTGAGGCAAAGGGAGAGCTGTTCCCATTCACTCCGTGTTGTCCAACGCACCCACCGCGTGGTGAAGCGATATCCTTCAGCACCACCCTGAGCGGTGATGGTTACAAGTCTAAGTGCCGCTTCCCCGGAACACCAGTTACCAGCGAGAGTTGGCTGTTAGACGGGGCATCAGATCCCAGTCACAGTGAGGCCTGTGCTGGCCCAGCCACTCCCACCGGGCGGACGGCAGCCTCTCTGTCCAAAGGCCTTCTGGCCGCGGGGTCACGACCCCCTGGCAGCTCACACCCTCCGCGACAAGGGGACCGGCAACTGAGACACGAAGGCAGTGGACATTGAGACTGGCGACTGAGATCTCTGGAGGCTGCCTGCTTGGTAGGGCATTGAAGAGGTGAGCAGAGGAAGGAGATGGTGGTGTAGTGGTAATGTCACTGGACCAGAGACCCCGGTTAATGGGGACAGGGGTTCAAATCCCCACCAGGGCAGCCGGAGAAATTTAAATTCAGTTAATAAATCTGGAATTGGAAACTAGTCTCAGTGACGGTGACCATGAAACTATCATCGATTGTTGTAAAGACCCATCTGGGTCACTAATGTCCCCTTTAGGGAAGGAAATCTGCCATCCTTACCTGGTAGGAACATAGGAGGAGGCCATTCGGCCCCTCAAGCCTGCTCTACTATTTCACTAGATCATGGCTGATCATCTACTGCAACACCATTTTCCCTGCACTATCCCCGTATCCCTCGATGTTTTTAATATGTAGAAATCTATCGATCTCAGTCTTGAACATACTCAGTGACTGACCCTCCACAGCCTCTGGGGCAGAGAATTCCAAAGATTCACCTCCCTCTGAGTGAAGAAATTCCTCCTCATCTCAGTCCTAAATGACCTGCCCCTTTCTCGGAGACTGTGTCCCCTGGTTCCAGACCCCCGCAGCCAGGGGGAAACACCCTTCCTGCATCCACCCTGTCGAACCCGGTCAGAATTGTGTAAGTTTCAATGAGGTCACCTCTCATTCTTCGAAACTCTAGAGAGTACAGGCCCAATCTCCTCAATCTCTCCCCACAGGACAATCTGTAGTAATTATAGTTTTGATAAACATAGGACTGTAGCTTTAAGAATAAACCTGTGTTGTAAGATCACATGATCATTGCTAACCATGAGTTAGCAGTGTGGGGAACCTCTCGCAGAGCCTTCTTTCATTATGGAGTTTGAGGTACAGATGTAACTGCTGTTGCTGTCTTGTAAATAAAGTTAAATGTTTCCACCAAGAAAAGTTGTCTGGAAAATCAACTCCACAGCACATCCCTCCATCCAAGGGATTAGTCTGGTGAACCTCTGTTGCCCTCCCTCTATGGCCAGTATATCCTTTCTTAGATAAGGAGACCAAAACTGTCCACAATACTCCAGGTGTGGTCTCACCAAGGCTCAATACACTGCAGTAAGGCATCTTTACTCCTGGACTCAAATCCCCTCGTGATCCAGGCCAACATACCATTCGCCTTCCTAATCGCCGGCTGTACCTGCCTGTTAGCTTTCAGTGACTCATGAGCAAAGTCACCCAGGTCCCTTTGGACACCCACGCCTCCCTATCTCTCACCTGGCCGCGAGCCAACCACAGCCCCGGCCTACACGTGACTCCAGACCCACGGCAATGTGGGGGCCGACTCTTAACCTCCCCTCTGAAACGTCCCAGCAAGCCATTCGGTTCAAGGGCAATTAGGGATGGACAACAAGCGCTGACCCTGGCCCAGCGACGCCCGCATCCCATCAAAGGATGAAGAACAACGGAGCGAAAAGCTCAGTGGGTCGAGACGAGGGGCCCCCGAGGAAACAGAGGCCTGCGAATCCCGCACCTCCCCAGCCGCAGCTACCCCGGCAGAGGCTGCCAGGCCAAGGTGGGGCTTCCCGAGCCACACCGGGGGGATGCTGACCACAGGGTTGACCATCACGGCACACGCCAGCGTCCAGCTCCCACAGCAGTCCGACCGAGACTCGTTTTATCAGAATCTAATTCAGTCGCTGGGGTTCCCGTGACCTGCACACTGGTGGGCCGGGTGCTGCTTGAGATGAGACCGCTGTTTGTTAACCTCTTTGTTCCTCCTCTCTCTCTCTCTCTCTCTCTCTCTCTGAGACAATTCAATCTACAGGGCTGCTCTGTAAAAGCAGAGCCCATCTCTGGAGAGTCTCTCCTTGTTTTGTTTTTCACTCATTCACAGGATGTGGGTGTCGCTGGCTGGGCCCAGCATTTATTGCCCATCCCTAATTGCCCCTTGAGAAGGTGGGGGTGAGCTGCCTTCTTGAGCCGCTGCAGTCCCGTGTGGTGTAGGTACACCCACAGCGCTGTTAGGGAGGGAGTTCCAGGATTTTGACCCAGCGACAGTGAAGGAACGGCCGATATATTTCCAAGTCAGGATGGTGAGTGACTTGGAGGGGAACTTCCAGGTGGTGGTGTTCCCCATGTGTCTGCTGCCCTTGTCCTTCTAGATGGTAGCGGTCGTGGGTTTGGAAGGTGCTGTCGAAGGAGCCTTGGTGAATTCCTGCAGTGCATCTTGTAGATGGTACACACACTGCTGCTACTGTGCGTCGGTGGTGGAGGGAGTGAATGTTTGTGGATGTGGTGCCAATCAAGCGGGGCTGCTTTGTCCTGGACAGTGTCCAGCTTCTTCAGTGTTGTGGGAGCTGCACTCATCCAGGCAAGTGGGGAGTATTCCATCACACTCCTGACTTGTGCCTTGTAGATGGTGGACAGGCTTTGGGGAGTCAGGAGGTGAGTTACTCATCGCAGGATTCCCAGCCTCTGACCTGCTCTTGTAGCCACAGTATTTATATGGCTGGGTCCAGTTCAGTTTCTGGTCAATGGTAACCCCCAGGATGTTGATAGTGGGGGATTCAGTGATGGTAATGCTGTTGAACGTCATGGGGCGATGGTTAGATTCTCTCTTGTCGGAGATGGACATTGCCTGGCACTTGTGTGGCGTGAATGTTACTTGCCACTTATCAGCCCAAGCCTGGATATTGTCCAGGTCTTGCTGCATTTGGACATGGACTGTTTGTGGGAGAATCTAGAACTAGGGGACACAAGGTGCCTCCTGTTTAAGACGGAGATGGGAAGTAATTTTATCCCTCAGGGTCATGAATCTGTGGAATTCTATTCCCCAGAGAGCGGGGCAGGCTGGGTCAGTTAGTATTTTTAAGGCAGAGATTCTTCAGTAATAAGAGGGTCAAGGTCATCGGGGGTCAGCAGGAATGTGGAGTCGAGGCCACAATCAGGTCAGGTATGTTCTTATTGAATAGGCCCGGGGGGGGGGGGGGTGGGGGGGAAGAGAGGGGGCGAGCGGTGGGGGTGGGGGAGAGGGGGCGAGCGGTGGGGGCGGGGAGAGAGGGCGAGCGGTGGGGGCGGGGGAGAGAGGGCGAGCGGTGGGGGCGGGGGAGAGAGGGCGAGCGGTGGGGGCGGGGGAGAGAGGGCGAGCGGTGGGGGCGGGGAGAGAGGCGAGCGGTGCGAGCTGGGGGGCGGGGGAGAGAGGGCGAGCGGTGGGGGCGGGGGAGAGAGGGCGAGCGGTGGGGGCGGGGGAGAGAGGGCGAGCGGTGGGGGCGGGGGAGAGACGGAGAGATAGAGAGAGAGAGAGAGAGAGAGAGAGAGAGAGGGAGAGAGAAGGAGAGAGAGGGGGAGAGAGGGAGGGAGAAAGGGAGAGGAGAGAGAGGGAGAGAGAGAGGGAGAGAGAAGGTGAGTGGTGGGGGTGGGGAGAGAGGGTGAGCGGTGGGGGAGGGGGAGAGAGGGCGAGCGGTGGGGGGAGAGAGGGTGACAAGTGGGGGGGTGGGGGCAGGAAAGAGAGAGAGAGGGGGAGAGGGAGAGGAAGAGAGAGAAGGAGAGAGAGGGGGGAGAGAGAGAGAGAGGGAGAGAGAGGGAGAGAGAGAGAGAGGGGGAGAGGGAGAGAGGGGGAGAGGGAGAGAGGGAGAGAGGGGGAGAGGGAGAGAGGGGAGAGGGGGAGAGGGAGAGAGGGGAGAGGGGGGAGAGGGGGGAGAGGGGGAGAGGGGAGAGGGGAGAGGGAGAGAGGGAGAGAGAGAGGGAGAGAGAGAGAGAGAGAGAGAGGGAGAGAGAGGGAGAGAGAGAGAGAGGGGGAGAGGGAGAGGGGGGAGAGGGGGAGAGGGAGAGGGAAGAGAGGAGAGAGAAGAGGAGAGAGAGAGAGAGAGAGGA
>NW_027599166.1:0-30518 GCF_964194155.1 Cetorhinus maximus | reverse complement strand
AGAGAGAGTGAGAGAGAGAGAGGATAAAGAGAGAGCGAGAGAGAGGATAAAGAGAGAGAGAGAGAGGATAAAGAGAGAGCGAGAGAGAGAGGATAAAGAGAGAGCGAGAGAGAGAGGATAAAGAGAGAGAGAGAGAGGATAAAGAGAGAGAGAGAGAGCGAGAGAGAGAGGATAAACAGAGAGAGAGAGCGAGGTTAAAGAGAGAGCGAGGATAAAGAGAGAGCGAGGGTGAAGAGAGCGAGAGAGTGGGGCAAAGAGAGCGGGAGCGTGGTGGAAAGAGAGCGGGAGCGAGGTGGAAAGAGAGCGGGAGCGAGGTGGAAAGAGAGCGGGAGCGAGGTGGAAAGAGAGCGGGAGCGAGGTGGAAAGAGAGCGGGAGCGAGGTGGAAAGAGAGCGGGAGCGAGGGGGAAAGAGAGCGGGAGCGAGGTGGAAAGAGAGCGGGAGCGAGGTGGAAAGAGAGCGGGAGCGAGGTGGAAAGAGAGCGGGAGCGAGGGGGAAAGAGAGCGGGAGCGAGGGGGAAAGAGAGCGGGAGCGAGGTGGAAAGAGAGCGGGAGCGAGGTGGAAAGAGAGCGGGAGCGAGGTGGAAAGAGAGCGGGAGCGAGGTGGAAAGAGAGCGGGAGCGAGGTGGAAAGAGAGCGGGAGCGAGGTGGAAAGAGAGCGGGAGCGAGGTGGAAAGAGAGCGGGAGCGAGGTGGAAAGAGAGCGGGAGCGAGGGGGAAAGAGAGCGGGAGCGAGGGGGAAAGAGAGCGGGAGCGAGGTGGAAAGAGAGCGGGAGCGAGGTGGAAAGAGAGCGGGAGCGAGGTGGAAAGAGAGCGGGAGCGAGGTGGAAAGAGAGCGGGAGCGAGGTGGAAAGAGAGCGGGAGCGAGGTGGAAAGAGAGCGGGAGCGAGGTGGAAAGAGAGCGGGAGCAAGGTGGAAAGAGAGTGAAGTGGGAAGGGAGCGAGGGGGAAAGTTTTAGGGAGGGAATTCCAGAGATCGGGGCACCAGGTAGCTGGAGGCACGGTCGCCGATGGTGGAGGGTGGGGGGAGTGTGAGAGAGAGGCCGGACTTGGAGGAGTGCAGAGATCCCCGAGGGATAAGAGCATAGGAAATAGAGCAGAAGATGGCCATTTGGCCCCTCGAGCCTGCTCACCCCCCCATCCATCACGACCGATCCTCTACCTCGACTCCACTTTCACCGCCCTATCCTATCCCTCGATCCCCTCAGCGCCCGAAAAACCTATCGCTCTCCCAGCCTCGGATATACTCGACAATGGAGCGTCCCGGACCCTCTGGGGTAGAGAACTCCAGAGATCCACCCACCCTCCGAGTGAAGAAACCTCTTCCCCCTCTCAGTCCGGAGCGGCCGAGCCCTTATCCTGAGACTCTGGCCCATCGACTCTGCGCCGGTCAAACACGTACCCAACTATTCTAATCCCATTATTGCCTCTCGTTCTTCTAGACTCCGGAGGATATCAGCCCATCCTGCTCGATCTCTCCCTGTGGGACGATCCATCTCATCCCGGGAATGTGTCCGGTGAACCTTCATTACGCTCCCTGGAGGGAAAGGATCTCCTTCCCTGGGTTAAGGGGACCGAAAGTGGACACACTAGATTGAGACTTGTACAGTGCTCCTTCTGAGGTCCCAGTGCTCCCTCTGAGGTCCCAGTGCTCCTTCTGAGGTCCCAGTGCTACCTCTGAGGTCCCAATGGTCCCTCTGAGATCCCAATGGTCCCTCTGAGATCCCAATGGTCCCTCTGAGATCTCAAAGGTCTTGCTGAGATCCCAGTGCTCCCACTGAGACCTCAATGGGACAGAAGAAGGTGACCAAGGACACGGGGGGGGGAGTGGTTGGGGTTGGGGCTGGGGAGGGGACTTGCTCCCTCAGCACTGACCCTCCGACAGTGCGGCGCTCCCTCAGCACTGACCCTCCGACAGTGCGGCGCTCCCTCAGCACTGACCCTCCGACAGTGCGGCGCTCCCTCAGCACTGACCCTCCGACAGTGCGGCACTCCCTCAGCACTGACCCTCCAACAGTGCGGCTCTCCCTCAGCACTGACCCTCCGACAGTGCGGCGCTCCCTCAGCACTGACCCTCCGACAGTGCGGCGCTCCCTCAGTGCTGACCCTCCGACAGTGCGGAGCTCCCTCAGCACTGACCCTCCGACAGCGCGGCGCTCCCTCAGCGCTGACCCTCCGACAGCGCGGCGCTCCCTCAGCGCTGACCCTCCGACAGCGCGGCGCTCCCTCAGCGCTGACCCTCCGACAGCACGGCGCTCCCTCAGCGCTGACCCTCCGACAGTGCGGCGCTCCCTCAGCGCTGACCCTCCGACAGCGCGGCGCTCCCTCAGCGCTGACCCTCCGACAGCACGGCGCTCCCTCAGCACTGACCCTCCGACAGTGCGGCGCTCCCTCAGCGCTGACCTTCCGACAGTGCGGCGCTCCCTCAGCGCTGACCCTCCGACAGTGCGGCTCTCCCTCAGCACTGACCCTCCGACAGTGCGGCGCTCCCTCAGCACTGACCCTCCGACAGTGCGGCGCTCCCTCAGCGCTGACCTTCTGACAGTGCGGCGCTCCCTCAGCACTGACCCTCGGACAGTGCGGCGCTCCCTCAGCACTGACCCTCCGACAGTGCGGCGCTCCCTCAGCACTGACCCTCCGACAGTGCGGCTCTCCCTCAGCACTGACCCTCCGACAGTGCGGCGCTCCCTCAGCGCTGACCTTCCGACAGTGCGGCGCTCCCTCAGCGCTGACTCTCCGACAGTGCGGCGCTCCCTCAGCACTGACCCTCCGACAGTGCGGCGCTCCCTCAGCGCTGACCTTCCGACAGTGCGGCGCTCCCTCAGCACTGACCCTCCGACAGTGCGGCGCTCCCTCAGCGCTGACCCTCCGACTGTGCGGCGCTCCCTCAGTGCTGACCCTCCGACAATGCGGCGCTCCCTCAGCACTGACCCTCCGACAATGCGGCTCTCCCTCAGCACTGACCCTCCGACAGTGCGGCGCTCCCTCAGCGCTGACCTTCCGACAGCGCGGCGCTCCCTCAGCGCTGACCCTCCGACAGTGCGGCGCTCACTCAGCGCTGACCCTCCGACAGCGCGGCGCTCCCTCAGCGCTGACTCTCCGACAGTGCGGCGCTCCCTCAGCACTGACCCTCCGACAGTGCGGCGCTCCCTCAGCGCTGACCCTCCGACTGTGCGGCGCTCCCTCAGTCGTGTGGTGTGGGGTGTGAATCGGGCAGGCTGCTCGCCGGACGGTGGTGGGTTACCTGGTGGAGAGTGAGGTGGGGTCTATGTTCCACACAAGGATACAGGTCTCACAGCCGACTGCCAGCACTGAGGCACACAGAGGCTTCCAGGCCAGGACCGAGACATCCTTTTGCAAGCGATGTTTTAGTGTCGGCACAGTCTCACTGAAAGAAAGCAAGAGGGAGCAGGAGTGACCGAGGGGCTGACCACACACACAAACGCTCACACACAGACACAGACGCTCACACACACACAGACACACACACACAGACACACACACACAGACACACACAGACGGACACACACAGACGGACACACACAGACGGACACACACAGACAGACACACAGACAGACACACAGACAGACACACAGACAGACACACACACAGACACACACACACAGACACACACACAGACACACACACAGACACACACAGACACACACAGACACACACAGACACACACAGACACACACAGACACAGACATACATACACAGACATACATACACACACACACAGACACACACACAGACACACACAGACACAGACACACACAGACACACACAGACACAGACACACACAGACACACACAGACACACACAGACACACACAGACACACACACAGACACACACACAGACACACACACAGACACACACACACAGACACACACAGACACACACAGACACACACAGACACACACAGACACACACAGACACACACAGACACAGGAATACACGCGCAGTTTTGTGGTGCACACCCCAGGCACAGGGAGACACAGGCAGACACAGGCAGACAGGAGCAGACCGACACGCTGGGCTCAGACCCACACGTACCTCTTCCAGTTGTAGACTCGGACGGAATCGTCCAGAAGGCCCAGGGCAAACTTGTAAGTGTGCGGGTGCCAGGCGAAAGCACGAAGGGGGCAGCCAAGCCTGGGAACACAGAACAATAATCATCAGCAAGCTCGCTGCGCCCTCAACACAGAGGGGGAGTGACCACGTCACCTGTCTACACCCTGACACAGGGGGAGTGACCACGTCACCTGTCTACACCCTGACACAGGGGGAGCGACCACGTCACCTGTCTACACCCTGACACAGGGGGGGAGTGACCACGTCACCTGTCTACACCCTGACACAGGGGGAGCGACCACGTCACCTGTCTACACCCTGACACAGGGGGGGAGTGACCACGTCACCTGTCTACACCCTGACACAGGGGGAGCGACCACGTCACCTGTCTACACCCTGACACAGGGGGAGCGACCACGTCACCTGTCTACACCCTGACACACGGGGGGAGTGACCACGTCACCTGTCTGCACCCTGACACAGGGGGAGCGACCACGTCACCTGTCTACACCCTGACACAGGGGGAGCGACCACGTCACCTGTCTACACCCTGACACACGGGGGGAGTGACCACGTCACCTGTCTACACCCTGACACAGGGGGAGCGACCACGTCACCTGTCTACACCCTGACACAGGGGGAGTGACCACGTCACCTGTCTACACCCTGACACAGGGGGAGCGACCACGTCACCTGTCTACACCCTGACACAGGGGGGGAGTGACCACGTCACCTGTCTGCACCCTGACACAGGGGGAGCGACCACGTCACCTGTCTACACCCTGACACAGGGGGAGCGACCACGTCACCTGTCTACACCCTGACACACGGGGGGAGCGACCACGTCACCTGTCTACACCCTGACACACGGGGGGATATCCCGTCACCTGTCTACACCCTGACACACGGGGGGAGTGACCACGTCACCTGTCTACACCTTGACACACGGGGGGAGCGACCACGTCACCTGTCTACACCCTGACACAGGGGGAGCGACCACGTCACCTGTCTACACCCTGACACAGGGGGAGTGACCACGTCACCTGTCTACACCCTGACACAAGGGGAGCGACCACGTCACCTGTCTACACCCTGACACAGGGGGAGCGACCACGTCACCTGTCTACACCCTGACACAGGGGGAGCGACCACGTCACCTGTCTACACCCTGACACAGGGGGAGCGACCACGTCACCTGTCTACACCCTGACACAGGGGGAGCGACCACGTCACCTGTCTACACCCTGACACAGGGGGAGCGACCACGTCACCTGTCTACACCCTGACACAGGGGGAGCGACCACGTCACCTGTCTACACCCTGACACAGGGGGAGCGACCACGTCACCTGTCTACACCCTGACACAGGGAGAGAGATATCCCGTCACCTGTCTACACCCTGACACAGGGGGAGAGAGATATCCCGTCACCTGTCTACACCCTGACACACGGGGGGAGTGACCACGTCACCTGTCTACACCCTGACACACGGGGGGAGTGACCACGTCACCTGTCTACACCCTGACACACGGGGGGAGTGACCACGTCACCTGTCTACACCCTGACACAGGGGGAGCGACCACGTCACCTGTCTACACCCTGACACACGGGGGGAGTGACCACGTCACCTGTCTACACCCTGACACAGGGGGAGCGACCACGTCACCTGTCTACACCCTGACACAGGGGGAGCGACCACGTCACCTGTCTACACCCTGACACAGGGGGAGAGATATCCCGTCACCTGTCTACACCCTGACACAGGGGGAGATATCCCGTCACCTGTCTACACCCTGACACAGGGGGAGCGACCACGTCACCTGTCTACACCCTGACACAGGGGGAGCGACCACGTCACCTGTCTACACCCTGACACAGGGGGAGAGATATCCCGTCACCTGTCTACACCCTGACACAGGGGGAGAGATCCCGTCACCTGTCTACACCCTGACACAGGGGGAGAGATATCCCGTCACCTGTCTACACCCTGACACAGGGGGAGAGATATCCCGTCACCTGTCTACACCCTGACACAGGGGGAGATATCCCGTCACCTGTCTACACCCTGACACAGTGGGGGGAGATATCCCGTCACCTGTCTACACCCTGACACAGGGGGAGATATCCCGTCACCTGTCTACACCCTGACACAGGGAGAGAGATATCCCGTCACCTGTCTACACCCTGACACAGGGGGAGATATCCCGTCACCTGTCTACACCCTGACACAGGGGGGGAGATATCCCGTCACCTGTCTACACCCTGACACAGGGAGAGATATCCCATCACCTGTCTACACCCTGACACAGTGGGGGGAGATATCCCGTCACCTGTCTACACCCTGACACAGGGGAGAGATATCCCGTCACCTGTCTACACCCTGACACAGGGGGAGAGATATCCCGTCACCTGTCTACACCCTGACACAGGGGGAGTGACCCTGTCACCTGTCTACACCCTGACACAGGGGGAGATATCCCGTCACCTGTCTACACCCTGACACAGGGGGAGTGACCCTGTCACCTGTCTACACCCTGACACAGGGGGAGATATCCCGTCACCTGTCTGCACCCTGACACAGGGAGAGATATCCCGTCACCTGTCTACACCCTGACACAGGGGGGAGAGATATCCCGTCACCTGTCTGCACCCTGACACAGGGAGAGAGATATCCCGTCACCTGTCTGCACCCTGACACAGGGAGAGATATCCCGTCACCTGTCTACACCCTGACACAGGGGGGAGAGATATCCCGTCACCTGTCTACACCCTGACACAGGGGGGACAGATATCCCGTCACCTGTCTACACCCTGACACAGGGGGGGAGATATCCCGTCACCTGTCTACACCCTGACACAGGGGGAGTGACCCTGTCACCTGTCTACACCCTGACACAGGGGGAGATATCCCGTCACCTGTCTGCACCCTGACATAGGGAGAGATATCCCGTCACCTGTCTACACCCTGACACAGGGGGAGAGATATCCCGTCACCTGTCTGCACCCTGACACAGGGAGAGAGATATCCCGTCACCTGTCTGCACCCTGACACAGGGAGAGATATCCCGTCACCTGTCTACACCCTGACACAGGGGGGAGAGATATCCCGTCACCTGTCTACACCCTGACACAGGGGGAGATATCCCGTCACCTGTCTACACCCTGACACAGGGGGAGATATCCCGTCACCTGTCTACACCCTGACACAGGGGGAGATATCCCGTCACCTGTCTACACCCTGACACAGGGGGAGAGATATCCCGTCACCTGTCTACACCCTGACACAGGAGGAGATATCCCGTCACCTGTCTACACCCTGACACAGGGAGAGAGATATCCCGTCACCTGTCTACACCCTGACACAGGGGGAGATATCCCGTCACCTGTCTACACCCTGACACAGTGGGGAGAGATATCCCGTCACCTGTCTACACCCTGACACAGGGGGAGATATCCCGTCACCTGTCTACACCCTGACACAGGGGGAGATATCCCGTCACCTGTCTACACCCTGACACAGGGGGAGAGATATCCCGTCACCTGTCTACACCCTGACACAGGGGGAGATATCCCGTCACCTGTCTACACCCTGACACAGGGGGAGATATCCCGTCACCTGTCTACACCCTGACACAGGGAGAGAGATATCCCGTCACCTGTCTACACCCTGACACAGGGAGAGATATCCCGTCACCTGTTTACACCCTGACACAGGGAGAGAGATATCCCGTCACCTGTCTACACCCTGACACAGGGAGAGATATCCTGTCACCTGTCTACACCCTGACACAGGGGGAGAGATATCCCGTCACCTGTCTACACCCTGACACAGGGGGAGATATCCCGTCACCTGTCTACACCCTGACACAGGGGGAGATATCCCGTCACCTGTCTACACCCTGACACAGGGAGAGAGATATCCCGTCACCTGTCTACACCCTGACACAGGGAGAGATATCCCGTCACCTGTCTACACCCTGACACAGGGAGAGAGATATCCCGTCACCTGTCTACACCCTGACACAGGGGGAGAGATATCCCGTCACCTGTCTACACCCTGACACAGGGAGAGATATCCCGTCACCTGTCTACACCCTGACACAGGGAGAGAGATATCCCGTCACCTGTCTACACCCTGACACAGGGAGAGAGATATCCCGTCACCTGTCTACACCCTGACACAGGGGGAGATATCCCGTCACCTGTCTACACCCTGACACAGGGGGAGATATCCCGTCACCTGTCTACACCCTGACACAGGGGGGGAGATATCCCGTCACCTGTCTACACGCGGATACAGGGGGAGATATATCCTGTCAGTGACTCACCAGTTGGTCGCCTGGGAGTATTCGGACAGCAGAGCCTCGGTGCTGAGCTGCGAGGGGAAGAGAAAAAGAACAAAGAACAGCGTTTATTCACACGTCCCTGTGACCGGCGATCGCCCTGCACCCACCCCGCAGGCACCCACCCCGCAGGACCCCCACACCCCGCAGGACCCCCACACCCCGCAGGACCCCCACACCCCGCAGGACCCCCACATCCCGCAGGACCCCCAAACCCACACCGCAGGCAACCACACACCGCAGGACCCCCACACACCGCTGGACCCCTACACACCGCTGGACCCCTACACACCGCTGGACCCCTACACACCGCTGGACCCCTACACACCGCTGGACCCCCACACCCACACCGCAGGACCCCCACACACCGCAGGACCCCCACACACCGCTGGACCCCCACACACCGCTGGACCCCTACACACCGCTGGACCCCTACACACCGCTGGACCCCTACACACCGCTGGACCCCCACACCCACACCGCAGGACCCCCACACACCGCAGGACCCCCACACCCACACCGCTGGACCCCCACACACCGCTGGACCCCCACACACCGCTGGACACCCACACACCGCTGGACCCCTACACACCGCTGGACCCCTACACACCGCTGGACCCCTACACACCGCTGGACCCCTACACACCGCAGGACCCCCATACCGCAGGACCCCCATACCGCAGGACCCCACACCGCAGGACCCACACACCCACACCGCAGGACCCCCACACACCGCAGGACCCCCACACCCACACCGCAGGACCCCACACCCACACCGCAGGACCCACACACCCACACCGCAGGACCCACACACCCACACCGCAGGGCCCACACACCCACACCGCAGGGCCCACACACCCACACCGCAGGACCCCCACACCCACACCGCAGGCACCCACACCGCTGGACCCCCACACCGCTGGACCCCACACCGCAGGAGCCCCACACCGCAGGAGCCCCACACCGCAGGAGCCCCACACCCACACCGCAGGACCCCACACCCACACCGCAGGACCCCCACACCCACACCGCAGGACCCCCACACCCACACCGCAGGACCCCCACACCCACACCGCAGGAGCCCCACACCCACACCGCAGGAGCCCCACACCGCAGGACCCCCACACCCACACCGCAGGACCCCACACCGCAGGACCCCACACCCACACCACAGGACCCCCACACCCACACCGCAGGACCCCACACCGCAGGACCCCACACCGCAGGACCCCACACCGCAGGACCCCACACCGCAGGACCCCACACCCACACTGCAGGACCCCCACACCCACACCGCAGGACCCCCACACTGCAGGACCCCACACCCACACCGCAGGACCCCACACCGCAGGACCCCCACACCCACACCGCAGGACCCCACACCGCAGGACCCCACACCCACACCGCAGGACCCCCACACCCCGCAGGACCCCCACACCCCGCAGGCCCCCCCCCCCCCAACACCGCAGAACCCCCCCCCCCACACCGCAGGACCCCCCCCCCCCCCCACACCGCGGGACCCCCACCCCCCACACCGCGGGACCCACACACCCACACCGCAGGACCCCCACACCCACACCGCAGGACCCCCACACCCACACCGCAGGACCCCCACACCCACACCGCAGGACCCCCACACACCGCAGGACCCCCACACCCCGCAGGACCCCCACACCCCGCAGGACCCCCCCCCAACACCGCAGGACCCCCACCCCACACCGCGGGACCCACACACACTGCGGGACCCACACACCCACACCGCAGGACCCCCACACCCACCCCGCAGGACCCCCACACCCCGCAGGACCCCCACACCCCGCAGGACCCCCACAGAGTGTGTTTGCGGGTGAGGGTGGGGGTGGGTGGGGGTTGGGGTGTGGGTGTGGTGGTTTGGGTGGGGGTGTGGGAGTGGGGATGGGGATGTATGTGGGGGGTGTGGGTGGGTGTTGGGGTGGGGGTGGGGGTGTGTGTGTGGGTGTCCAGTGGAATTATCAAGGCTGAAATTGCTGGGCTTGTGCTGGGTGAGGGGGGATTAAGGATTATGGAACTTGGCTCGAGTGGGACTGAATGTCCCTGCGTCGCAGGTTCGAGGGACTGAATGGCCTCCTCCTGTTCCTGTGTAACAGGCTCGAGGAGGAGAGGAGCTGAATGGCCTCCTCCTGTTCCTGTGTATCAGGCTCGAGGAGGAGAGGGGCTGAATGGCCTCCTCCTGATCCTGTGTAACAGGCTCGAGGAGGAGAGGGGCTGAATGGCCTCCTCCTGTTCCTGGGTAACAGGCTCGGTGGGGGGTGTGGGGTCTGTGTGACCTTGTCCCGTCTGTAACGCTATGAAAGTTGTGAGTGTGGATACGAGGCGGGTACGTACGGTGAGGTGAGGAGACAGGGAGCTGTGTAATGATGCAGCCCAGCGGAAAATCGTCAAGGCAAAAGCAGAGACTGTCCTCAACCAGCGCGGGGCTGAAATTAAACACAGACAGATGGTCAGCAACAGTCTCCGGCACCGAGCGAACACAGACAGACAGACGGTCAGCAAGAGACTCCCACACCGAGCGCTGCACTGTCGGAGGGTCAGCGCTGAGGGAGTGCCGCACTGTGGGAGGGTCAGCGCTGAGGGAGCGCCGCACTGTCGGAGGGTCAGCGCTGAGGGAGCGCCGCACTGTCGGAGGGTCAGCGCTGAGGGAGCGCCGCACTGTCGGAGGGTCAGCGCTGAGGGAGCGCCGCACTGTCGGAGGGTCAGCGCTGAGGGAGCGCCGCACTGTCGGAGGGTCAGCGCTGAGGGAGCGCCGCGCTGTCGGAGGGTCAGCGCTGAGGGAGCGCCGCGCTGTCGGAGGGTCAGCGCTGAGGGAGCGCCGCACTGTCGGAGGGTCAGCGCTGAGGGAGAGCCGCACTGTCAGTGGGTCAGCGCTGAGGGAGCGCCACACTGTCGGAAGGTCAGCGCTGAGGGAGCGCCGCACTGTCGGAGGGTCGGTGCTGAGGGAGCGCCGCACTGTCGGAGGGTCAGCGCCGAGGGAGCGCCGCACTGTCGGAGGGTCAGCGCTGAGGGAGCGCCGCACTGTCGGAGGGTCAGCGCTGAGGTAGCGCCGCGCTGTTGTTGCAGCATCTTTTGGACAAGGAGTGAATCCCAGACCCCATGTCCCCTTTCCCCACTCAGGCACGTTACCTTCATCGACAGATTTTGTAATCTCACAGAGCAAGCCAGAGAGTCCTGCTTCATGCCTGAAATGAAAGAGAGATGGACGTGAAAGGAGTGTGCCACTCGTTCTGTAGCCCCTGTCCCCGGGCATTGTTCTGATCTCAAGGAAACAATAAGCTTTTAAAAAGAGAAATTCCAACTCCCAGTTATTAACTGAAAAGAATTATGCCAGATTATTAACAGAAGAAGCTTTACTGTACAAGAGTTAAACAAAGGAAATATTACTGACTTAACGCTGCTTCCCGAACCCTTCCTAGTCAAACCCGAGAATCTGGTCTGGACACCCCCTGTTCTGTCTGTTTCATTCCTACCAGGGGTTCCTTCACTTCTCCTGAGTCCAAACCAGAGAGTGTGCCACAGCTCTCAGGAATTCACTTCAATTCTCCTCAGTTTCTCAGTCTTCCAGATCTCTCTCTCTCTCTCTCTCCTTCTTTCTGCGAGGATTCCCACTGCACATTTCTCCCACTGGCCTCATCAGGCAGACCTGACAATCTCCCTTGCTCATGCGCTTGGCTTTACACGTCCCACTTGCAATTCCAGCTGCCTGGCTCCAGCTCAGGAACACCCCTCATTCCTGATGGCCTCTTACGCTCTCTGCTCCGGCTGCTGAGAGATACTTTTCTTTTCTCTTCCCCCCCCCACCCCACAGAAAAATATACTTATTCATAAAACGTGTAAAGTTACATTCCAAAAAAAATTCCAATTGAAAAATGACAGAAATTGCAATAAAACTCAACCAATCTGCACGTTTCACTGAGTTTCCTCATAGTACAATTGCGAATACCTCTTGATGTTTACAATATACTCAGGCACGCAGCGCAAGGGATTCCACACAGCTCCCAGTCCCACTGTGTCCTCTGGGTGAAAGGTCTCAGACAGCCACCTTCCCCCATTGCACCTCTGCCCCAAGCTTTAGTGCGTCCCTCAGCACGTAGTCCCGGACCTTAGAACGCGCAAGTCCTCAACACCCGGTCGGCGGACAACTCTCTGCACTGGAAGGACCTGCAAGTTTCGGGCAGGCCGAAGAGCGCCTTCCACTGAAATGACGGCCCTCCGGCCAGACTTGAGGTTTGTCTGGGTGGGCGTTCCCTGGGAACAGCCCCTGGAGCGCAGAGTCCTGCGTCATGGGGGTGAACCCCAACGATAACCACTGCATCTCTCTCTCTGGCCCTCCTTTGCGAAGGTAGGTTGGGTCCTGGCAGATACGCCCCTTCCTTTCGAGCTGACTGACTGCGTCGGTGAGTCTAAGACACGGAGAAACCCAAAACAAAATGCTGTCTCCCCGAGTCTATTTCCATGGCAATGTGGCTCGCCTGGGTTGTCCTAGTTAGAAACCCAAACTAATTGTCTCCCATTCCTAGGCTTGTCCTTTGATCTGACAAGTATTTGGATACTTTAGGATCTACTCTTGTCAATCCTTTGCTTTTCAGCCTCTCTCTGGCCTGGAAAATTACACGAATAATTAACCTGACCCCCCTTATGAAGGTACCTCGTCTCTGGCAAGGCCTGCTGTTCAGGGTCTGATCTTACTAAACGAACACGACCACTAGCACCTAGAATTTCAATCACCCACGACACTCGAGAAGCTCGACACCGTCCAGGACAAAGCAGCCCCCGCTCGATGGGGCACCCCATCCACCAACATTCACTCCCTCCACCACCACCGATGCACAGGGGCAGCAGTGTGTGTACCATCTACAAGATGCACTGCAGCAACTCACCAAGGGCTCCTTCGACAGTGCCGCCCAAACCCACTACCTCTACCACCTAGAAGGACGAGGGCAGCAGACACACGGGGAACACCACCACCTGCAAGTTCCCCTCCCGAGCCACTCACCATCCCGACTTGGGAATATAATCGGCCGTTCCTTCACTGTCGCCGGGTCAAAATCCTGGAACTCCCTCCCTAACAGCGCCGTGGGTGTACCTACACCACACGGACAAAATCCTGGAACTCCCTCCCTAACAGCGCCGTGGGTGTACCTACACCACACGGACAAAATCCTGGAACTCCTTCCCTAACAGCGCCGTGAATGTACCTACACCACACGGGACAAAATCCTGGAACTCCCTCCCTAACAGCGCCGTGGGTGTACCTACACCACACGAGACAAAATCCTGGAACTCCCTCCCTAACAGCGCCGTGGGTGTACCTACACCACACACGGGACAAAATCCTGGAACTCCCTCCCTAACAGCACTGTGGGTGTACCTACACCACACACAGGGACTGCAGCGGTTCAAGAAGGCGGCTCACCCACCCATCCACCTTCTCAAGGGGGCAATTAGGGTTGGGCAATAAATGCTGGGGCCCAGACCAGCGACACCCCCACAATCCTCGCGAACGAATGAAACAAGAAGTTAGTGCCCCAATTTCCCAAGCCAGCCGCTTCCACTCGTCTTACTCTTCAAACAATCCAACTCCTGAAAGGAAAAGTTACGCTCCCCGAGCGTGAAACTAGGTGCTCAGTCACGCCCTCAGCTGAGCCTCGGGGAACACAGCCGAGGGTGGGCCAGGAGGAACAGCCCTGCCCTGGAGGGCACTCACCAGGCGTTTGCGCTGCGTTTCCAGACAGACTCGCAGTGGTGTATAAAAGCTGCCTTGGTGCAGTACTCAGACCGGCTGTGTTGTTTCAGGCAGTCCTTCAGGATGGCTATGGGAGGTAACCTGAGAACCTGTAGGGGGGGGGGGGGGGGGGGGGAAACAAAAGAGCGATCAGTGCCGTACGCCAGCTGTGTGCAGCTACCCACTCGCTGAGACAAGATAGCCAAAGCTAAGGCCAGTTAGTGTGGTCCGCACGGGGGGGCCGGAATTTGGAAGATTGCCTAGTTTTGAAGCCAGTGGAAGAACCTGCAGTGGTCCTCACGGAGGCTGGTGGTAAAAGAGAGCAGTCAGTAGAATTTTTTTTTTATATATATATTATTTGTTCATGAGATGTGGGCATCGCTGGCTAGGCCAGCGTTTATTATTGCCCATCCCTAATTGCCCTCGCTCAGAGAGCATTTTTGAGAGTCAACCACGTTGCTGTGGGTCTGGAGTCACATGTAGGGCCAGGCCAGGTAAGGAGGGCAGATTTCCCTTCCCTGAAGGACATTAGTGAACCAGATGGGTTTTTACAACAATCGGCAATGGTTTCATGGTCATCATCAGCCTTTTAATTCCAGATTTTTATTGAATACAAAATTCACCATTTGCCGTGGAACCCGGGTCCCCAGAGCATTATCCTGGGTCTCTGGAATACTAGTCCAGCGACAATATCACGCCACCATCATCCCCCGTTGGAAGTACTGAGAAGGTAGCCAGAACAAGGGACTGAAGCGTCCATAGTCAAGAGGCAGTAAATGAAAGTCTCACCTCTGAGAGTAGCGGAGTGGAATTCGAGTGAATTCCAGAGGGCTGTGGCATGCTGACGGGTTTTCCCAACGGAAGTAAATAGCTTGAAGATTGATTGGTGCATCTGGCAAGGAAAAGGCTTGGGGGGGGGAAGTAAGGAGTAAGGCTGAGAGCGTAACAGACGTAGTTACAGCCTGTTCGCGTCAAGTTAGAAGTTTTATTTTATTTAATTTGCTCCGACACCAGAAAATTTGTGGGGTTTTTTTTTGGAAAACACGGAGGTTTCTGAGGGAGTTCAGTCGATCCTCTCGTCGGGAATTGGGATTTGCCTTTAGAGGTTAATGGTCCCTAACCGGATTGTAGGGAGGGAGAGAGGTTTAGAACCAGAGAACACTACAGCACAGAAAACAGGCCATTCGGCCCTTCTAGTCTGTGCCGAAATATTATTCCGCTAATCCCATTGACCAGCACCCAAATTACTCTGCATGTAGCCCAGTGACGGGCTCCCTTACCTGGAGGTGGAAGGCCTGCACGTCTGCTTCACTGTGTGGGCCGGTGACCAGCTCGTTGTTGAGCTCGTACAGGGTGACACTGCCGTCGGTGCTGGGCGGAGGGAACAAGGTGAGGGAAATCATCCCCGGGATCGGACTGAGCAGAAACAAAACCAGGAGAGAGAGAGAGGTCAGATCGTAAAGTCAAACCGGGGGGAAAGGGGGCGGACGCGAGGGGTGGGGGTCAGCCGGATGGGGAAAGGGTGCGGGGGGTGGGGGAGGGGGTGGACGGTGGGGGAGGGGGTGGACGGTGGGGGAGGGGGAGAGGGTGGACGATGGGAGTGGGGGAGAGGGTGGACGGTGGGGGTGGGAATGGGAGGGAGGGGGTGGACGGTGGGGGTGGGAGTCGGGGGGAGGGGGTGGACGGTGGGGGTGGGAGTCAAGGGGAGGGGGTGGACGGTGGGGGTGGGAGTCGGGGGGAGGGGGTTGACGGTGGGGGTGGGAGTCGGGGGGAGGGGGTGGACGGTGGGGGTGGGAGTCGGGGGGAGGGGGTGGACGGTGGGGGTGGGAGTCAAGGGGAGGGGGTGGACGGTGGGGGTGGGAGTCGGGGGGAGGGGGCTGACGGTGGGGGTGGGAGTCGGGGGGAGGGGGTGGACGGTGGGGGTGGGGGTGGGAGTCGGGGGGAGGGGGTGGATGGTGGGGGCGGGAGTGGGGGGAGAGGGAGGACGGCGGGGGCGGGAGTGGGGGAGGGGGTGGACGGTGGGGACGGGAATGGGGGGATGGGAGTGGGGGAGGGGGTGGACGGTGGGGGTGGGAGTCGGGGAGGGGGTGGACGGTGGGTGCGGGGGTGGACGGTGGGGGTGGGAGTGGGGGAGGGGGTGGATGACGGGGGGTGGGGAGTGGGGGAGGGGGTGGGAGTGGGGGAGGGGGTGGGAGTGGGGGAGGGGGTGGATGACGGGGGGTGGGGAGTGGGGGAGGGGGTGGGAGTGGGGGAAGGGGTGGGAGTGGGGGAGGGGGTGGATGACGGGGGGTGGGGAGTGGGGGAGGGGGTGGGAGTGGGGGAGGGGGTGGGAGTGGGGGAGGGGGTGGGAGTGGGGGAGGGGGTGGGGGAGGGGGTGGGAGTGGGGGAGGGGGTGGATGACGGGGGGTGGGGAGTGGGGGAGGGGGTGGGAGTGGGGGAGGGGGTGGGAGTGGGGGAGGGGGTGGGAGTGGGGGAGGGGGTGGGGAGTGGGGGAGGGGGTGGGAGTGGGGGAAGGGGTGGGAGTGGGGGAGGGGGTGGATGGCGGGGGGTGGGGAGTGGGGGAGGGGGTGGATGGCGGGGGCGGGAGTGGACGGCGGGAGGGGGCGGGGTCACGGCGGGAGGGGGCGGGGTCACGGCGGGAGGGGGCGGAGTCGCGGCGGGAGGGGGCGGAGTCGCGGCGGGAGGGGGGCGGAGTCGCGGCGGGAGGGGGGCGGAGTCGCGGCGGGAGGGGGGGCGGAGTCGCGGCGGGAGGGGGGCGGAGTCGCGGCGGGAGGGGGGCGGAGTCGCGGCGGGAGGGGGGCGGAGTCGCGGCGGGGTCGCGGCGGGAGGGGGCAGAGGGTGAGCCGTCACTGTGGGAAGGGGCGGGGTCACGGCGGGAAGGGGCGGAGCAAAGGCGGGAGGGGGGGCGGAGTCACGAAGGGAGGGGGCGGAGTCACTGCGGGAGGGGGCGGAGTCACGGCGGGAGGGGGCGGAGCAAAGGCGGGAGGGGGGCGGAGCAAAGGCGGGAGGGGGGCGGAGCAAAGGCGGGAGGGGGGCGGAGCAAAGGCGGGAGGGGGCGGAGCAAAGGCGGGAGGGGGCGGAGCAAAGGCGGGAGGGGGCAGAGCGTGAGCCGTCACCGTGGGAATGGGCGGGGTCACGGCGGGAGGGGGCGGAGTCACGGCGGGAGGGGGCGGGGTCACGGCGGGAGGGGGCGGGGCCACGGCGGGAGGGGGCGGGGTTTGTTGAGAGCTGCCTCTGACGGGGTTTCCCGCGCCGCTGGGAACGGGCTCCCGGGTTATCGAGCGCGGCCGCTTTTCAATTTGAATCTGACGGCCAACGGTCGCCCGCGCGGCCGTCCAGCCGCCTGTTCCTCACCGTCTCAGCTCGGCTGCCTCCCCGGATTCGCCCTCAGTGTCGGCTCCACGCGCTGCCTCTAACCCCCCAGCTCTCCAGGCGCCTGAACTGCGCTCCCGCTTCAGGCCTCGCCACGCCCCTTTCTCTCCCTCACCCAATCAACGAGGTGAACCCTCGTGAACGGACCAATCCGCGGACATCTCGGGTGCGCCCGTGGTGGGGTGGTGGGGGGGGGTGGGGGTGGTTGGAAGTCGTGCACCAATCGGAGAGGCCCGACCTGGGCGGCCAATCGCCAACGCGCACGGCCGCCGTCAGCCAATGGCCGTTGCTCACAGCCCGGCGACGCAGCCGTTGGTGCTGACCAATCCGCGATGTCCTCCGGAAAGCGCCGGCCAATCAGCGATCCCCACACCCAGCCGACCAATCAGCGATCCCCGCACCCAGCCGACCAATCATCTAACCCCGCACCCAGCCGGCCAATCAGCGATTTCCAGATGACGGAATTGGCCAATTAGCGGTCCTCAGGAGTAAAAGGACCAACCAGTGGTCAGAGCCAGACCAAGTGGAGGGGAGGGGGTCCTGAGGCCAAGAGGAGGGGGTGTCCTGAGGCCAAGAGGAGGGGGGGTCCTGAGGCCAAGAAGAGGGGGGGGGTCCTGAGGCCAAGAGGAGGGGGGGTCCTGAGGCCAAGAGGAGGGGGGGTCCTGAGGCCGAGAGGAGGGGGGTGTCCTGAGGCCGTGAGGAGGGGGGGTCCTGAGGCCAAGAGGAGGGGGGGTCCTGAGGCCAAGAGGAGGGGGGTCCTGAGACCAAGAGGAGGGGGGGATCCTGAGGCCAAGAGGAGGGGGTCCTGAGGCCAAGAGGAGGGGGGGGTCCTGAGGCCAAGAGGAAGGGGGGGTCCTGAGCCCAAAAGGAGGGGGGGGTCCTGAGGCCAAGAGGAGGGGGGGTCCTGAGGCCAAGAGGAGGGGGGGTCCTGAGACCAAGAGGAGGGGGGGATCCTGAGGCCAAGAGGAGGGGGTCCTGAGGCCAAGAGGAAGGGGGTCCTGAGGCCAAGCGGAAGGGGTGTCCTGAGGCCAAGAGGAGGGGGGGGTCCTGAGGCCAAGAGGAGGAGGGGGGGTCCTGAGGCCAAGAGGAGGAGGGGGGGTCCTGAGGCCAAGAGGAGGAGGGGGGGTCCTGAGGCCAAGAGGAGGAGGGGGGGTCCTGAGGCCAAGAGGAGGGGGGGTGTCCTGAGGCCAAGAGGAGGGGGGGGTCCTGAGGCCAAGAGGAGGGGAGGGGAGGGGGTCCTGAGGCCAAGAGGAGGGGGGTCCTGAGGCCAAGAGGCAGGGTCCTGAGGCCGAGGAGGGGGCTCCGGAGGCCAAGAGGAGGAAGCATCCTGAGGCCAAGCGGAGGGGGGTCCTGATGCCAAGAGGAGGGGGGTCCTGAGGCCAAGAGGCAGGGTCCTGAGGCCAAGAGGCAGGGCCCTGAGGCCAAGGCGGGGATCCTGAAGCCAAGGCGGGGGTCCTGAGGCCAAAGCGGGGGCCCTGAGGCCAAGGAGAGGGGCCCTGAGGCCAAGGAGAGGGGCCCTGAGGCCAAGGAGAGGGGCCCTGAGGCTAAGGAGATGGGTCCTGAGGCTAAGGAGAGGGGTCCTGTGTCTTAGATGAATATCCTGAAGGCAAATGGAGTTAAGGCTGAGAGGATCCTAATGAGGGAGTCCTGAGGCTAAGAGGAGGATCCTGAGGCCAGAGAGTGAGTACTGGGGCTAAGGAAGGTGTCCTGAGGGCACAAGGTGGTTAATGACTACTTTAAAGCAAGACTGCCCCTTTAAGCAGTCCGCTTTCCCTGCCCAGATCGTGTGCCTGTCCCTTTAAGTAGGCAGGTCCTACCGTACTTGCAGCAAGTCCCCTGTGCAAAATGAGCCTTTCTCTTTAAGTAGCCAGTCACCTGTGCCAGATGAGCCTGCCCCTTTAAGTAGGCAGGTCCTTATGTCAAGTGTGCCTGCATCTTTAAACAGCCAGTCCCCTGTGTCAATGTGCCTGTCTCTTTAATCAACCGGTCCGCTGTGTCAACGTGCCTGTTCCTTTAAGAAGCCACTCCTCTGTGTCAATGCACCTGCCCTTT
This sequence comes from Cetorhinus maximus, assembly GCF_964194155.1. Taxonomy (NCBI): domain Eukaryota; kingdom Metazoa; phylum Chordata; class Chondrichthyes; order Lamniformes; family Cetorhinidae; genus Cetorhinus; species Cetorhinus maximus. The sequence continues at coordinate 10,924 of NW_027599166.1, read as the reverse complement.
TAAGCAGCCAGTCCATGTGTCAAGTGTGCCTGCCCCTTTAAGGAGAAGGTCCAAAGTGTCAAGTGTGTCTGCTCTTTAAGCAGCCAGTCCCTTGTGTCAATGTGTCTGCCCCTTTAAGTAGACAGTCCCCTGTGGTAATGTGCCTGTTCCTTTAAGCACCCAGTCCCCAGTGTCAAGGTGCCTGTCACTTTAACCACCCTGTGTCAAGGTGCCTGTCACTTTAACCACCCTGTGTCGATGAGCTGTCACTTTAAACACTTTGTGTCAATTTGCCTGTTGCTTTAAGCACCGTGTCAATGTGACTGTCTCTTTAAGCAGACAGTCCCCCGTGTCAACGTACCTGTCGCTTTAACCACGATGTGTCAATGTGCCTGTCACTTAAAGCACTGTGTCAATGTGCCTGTCCCTTTAAGTGTCCAGTCTCCTGTGTCAATGTGCCTGTCCCTTTAAGCTTCCAGTTCCCTGTGTCAATGCGCTTGTCCCTTTAAGCATCCAGTTCCCTGTGTCAATGTGCCTGTCCCTTTAAGTGTCCAGTCTCCTGTGTCAATGTGCCTGTCCCTTTAAGCTTCCAGTTCCCTGTGTCAATGTGCTTGTCCCTTTAAGCATCCAGTTCCTTGTGTCAATGTGCCTGTCCCTTTAAGCATCCAGTCTCCTTTGTCAATGTGCCTGTCCCTTTAAGCATCCAGTCTCCTTTGTCAATGTGCCTGTCCCTTTAAGCATCCAGTCTCCTGTGTCAATGTGCCTGTCCCTTTAAGTATCCAGTCTCCTGTGTCAGTGTGCCTGTCCCTTTAAGCTTCCAGTTCCCTGTGCCCATGTGCTTGTCCCTTTAAGCATCCAGTCTCCTTTGTCAATGTGCCTGCCCCTTTAAGCAGACATTCCCCCCCCCCCCCCCCCCCCCTCTGTCAGGTTTGCCGACTTCTTTAAGCAACGCCTTCAGCAGCCAGTCCCTGCCCCTTTAAGGCGGGGCCGCGCACGGCGCTCAGGGCGGGTCTGAGGCTCCTGGACGCGGAGGATGCGAGCGGGAGCGCGCGTGCTGGCTCCGGGAATCTCGATCCCCATCCCGATCCCAGGCCGGCCCGGGAGGTTGGGGGTAGGTCCGGCGGCGTCTGCAGACCCCCCCAGGTACAGAGCAGGTAGGAGCACCCCTGGGTGGGGGGAAGGATGCACCTGCAGCAGGTGCACCCCTGGGTGGGGGACAGAGGGAGGGAGTACCTGCAGCAGGAGCACCCTCGGGTGAGGGAGGGGAAGAGAGTATCTGTACCAGGAGCACCCCTGGGTGAGGGATGGGTGGATGTACCTGCAGCAGGAGCACCCTTGGGTGGGGGAGAGGGAGAGAAGGATATGGAGAAGGACAGAGAGAAGGATGGAGAGTGAGAGAGATCAGACTAGGACAGAGAGAGGGAGAGAGGGATCAGGATCTGGAGGAGGGGGAGGGGTGGAATCAGATCAGGATCCAGAGAGAGAGAGAGATCAGATCAAGATCCAGAGGGAGAGATCAGGTCAGGTTCCAGAGAGAGAGATCAGATCAGGATCCGGAGAGAGAGAGAAACCAGATCAGGATCTGGAGAGAGAGAGATCAAGACCTGGAGAGAGAGATCAGATCAGGATCCAGAGGGAGAGGTCAGGTTCCAGAGAGAGAGATCAGGTCAGGATCCAGAGAGAGAGAGAGAGATCAGATCGAGATCCAGAGGGAGCGATCAGGTCAGGTTCCAGAGAGAGAGAGATCAGATCAGGATCCAGAGAGAGAGAGAGAGAGAGAGAGAGAGATCAGATCAGGATCCAGAGAGAGCGAGAGAGCGAGAACAGATCAAGATCCAGAAGGAGAGAGAGAGATCAGAAGAGGATCCAGAGAGAGAGAGAGAGAGATCAGATCAGGATCCAGAGGGAGCGATCAGGTCAGGTTCCAGAGAGAGAGAGAGAGATCAGATCAGGATCTGGAGAGATAGAGGGAGAGAGAGAGAGACAGTGGTGGGGGGGGGGGGGGGGGGAGGAATTGAACCAGGACCTGGAGAGAGAGAGAGAGAGACGGATCAGATCAGGACCCAGAGAGAGAGAGAGATCAGATCATGATCCGGAGAGATAGAGGGAGAGAGAGAGAGAGGGGGGGGAATTGAACCAGGACCTGGAGAGAGAGAGAGAGAGACAGATCAGATCATGATCCAGAGAGAGAGAAAGAGACGGATCAGAACAGGACCCAGAGAGAGAGATCAGATAATGATCCGGAGAGATAGAGGGAGAGAGAGAGAGAGGGGGGGAATTGAACCAGGACCTGGAGAGAGAGAGAGAGAGAGAGACAGATCAGATCATGATCCAGAGAGAGAGAAAGAGACGGATCAGAACAGGACCCAGAGAGAGAGATCAGATAATGATCCGGAGAGATAGAGGGAGAGCGAGAGAGAGGGGGGGGAATTGAACCAGGACCTGGAGAGAGAGAGAGAGAGACAGATCAGATCAGGACCCAGAGAGAGAGAGAGAGAGAGATCAGATCATGATCCGGAGAGATAGAGGGAGAGAGAGAGAGAGGGGGGGGAATTGAACCAGGACCTGGAGAGAGAGAGAGACGGATCAGATCAGGACCCAGAGAGAGAGAGATCAGATCATGATCCGGAGAGATAGAGGGAGAGAGAGAGGGTGGGGGTGGGGGTGGGGGTGGGCGGGGTGGTGGGGGGGGGTGGGATTTGAACCAGGACCTGGAGAGAGAGAGAGAGAGAGAGACAGATCAGATCATGATCCAGAGAGAGAGAAAGAGACGGATCAGAACAGGACCCAGAGAGAGAGATCAGATAATGATCCGGAGAGATAGAGGGAGAGAGAGAGAGGGGGGGGGAATTGAACCAGGACCTGGAGAGAGAGAGAGACGGATCAGATCAGGACCCAGAGAGAGAGATCAGATCATGATCCAGAGAGATAGAGAGAGGGAGAGAGAGAGAGAGAGAGAGGGATCAGACCGGGACCTGGAGAGAGAGGGAGGAATCAGATTAGGATCCGGAGAGAGAGAGAGAGAGAGAGAGAGACAGATCAGATCAGGATCAGGATCCAGAGAGAGAGAGAGAGAGATCAGATTAGGATGCATAGAGAGAGAGAGAGAGAGGATCAGTTCAGGACCGAGATAGAGAGTGATCAGATAGCAGAGAGGCAGAGATCAGGACCTGGAGAGTTGCAAAGAGAGAGATCTGGAGAGTTGGAGAGGGATCAGATCAGGTGAGAGAGATTAGATCAGGATCCGGAGAGAGGGATCAGATCCGGAGAGAGGGATCAGGTCTGGCGAGAGAGAGAGAGATCAGATCAGATCAGGTGAGAGAGAGAGAGAGAGAGAGAGAGAGAGAGATCAAATCAGGAGAGAGAGATTAGATCAGGATCTGGAGAGAGGGATCATATCCGGAGAGATGGATCAGATCTGGAGAGAGGGATCATATCCGGGGAGACGGATCAGATCTGGAGAGAGGGACCAGATCAGGAGAGAGAGAGAGAGATCAGATCTGGCGAGAGAGAGAGAGAGAGGGATCAGATCTGGCGAGAGAGCAAGATCAGATCAGATCAGGTGAGAGAGAGAGAGAGAGAGAGAGATCAAATCAGGAGAGAGAGAGAGAGAGATCAGATCAGATCAGGAGAGAGAGGGGGATCAGATCTGGCGAGAGAGAGAGATAAGATCAGATCAGGAGAGAGAGAGAGAGAGAGATCAAATCAGGAGAGAGAGAGAGAGAGAGGGATCAGATCTGGCAAGAGAGAGAGAGAGGGAGAGGCATAAGATCAGGTGAGAGAGAGATCAAATCAGGAGAGAGAGAGTTTAGATCAGGATCCGGAGAGAGGGATCAGGATCCGGAGAGAGAGAGAGAGATCAGATCAGGAGAGAGAGAGGGATCAGATCTGGCGAGAGAGAGAGAGAGAGGGATCAGATCTGGCGAGAGAGAGAAAGATCAAATCAGGAGAGAGAGAGAGAGAGAGAGAGATCAGATCAGATCAGGTGAAAGAGAGATCAAATCAGGAGAGAGAGAGATTAGATCAGGATCCGGAGAGAGAGGGATCAGATCAGGGGAGAGAGAGAGGGATCAGATCTGGTGAGAGAGAGAGAGCGGGATCAGATCCAGGGAGAGAGAGAGAGATCAATGGTGGAGTGGGCCCAAAGTGCTGAATGGCCAATCCTGCTCCTATTTATGTTCTTACGATGATTCCTCTCAGTCTCCCTCTCTGTCTCCCTGTCCCCGTCCCACTGTCTCTCTGTCTCTCTCTCTTTGTCTCTCTCTCTCTGTCTCTCTTCTCCCTCTCTCCTCTCTCTCTCCCCCTATCTCATCTTCCCCCCAACTCTCTCCTCCTGATCTGATCCATCTGTCACTTCTCTCTCTCTGTCTCTCTTTCCGAATTTTGATCTGATCTCTCTCTCCAGATCTTGATCTGATCTCTCTCTCCCTCTCCAGACCCTGATCTGATCCATCTCTCCCTCTCCAGACGCTGATCTGATCTCTCTCTCCCTCTCCAGACCCTGATCTGATCTCTCTCTCCCTCTCCAGACCCTGATCTGATCTCTCTCTCCCTCTCCAGACCCTGATCTGATCTCTCTCTCCCTCTCCAGACCCTGATCTGATCCATCTCTCCCTCTCCAGACCCTGATCTGATCCCTCTCTCCCTCTCCAGATCCTGATCTGATCCATCTCTCCCTCTCCAGATCCTGATCTGATCTCTCTCTCCCTCTCCAGACCCTGATCTGATCCCTCTCTCCCTCTCCAGATCCTGATCTGATCCATCTCTCCCTCTCCAGATCCTGATCTGATCCATCTCTCCCTCTCCAGATCCTGATCTGATCCATCTCTCCCTCTCCAGATCCTGATCTGATCCATCTCTCCCTCTCCAGATCCTGATCTGATCTCTCTCTCCCTCTCCAGACCCTGATCTGATCCATCTCTCCCTCTCCAGATCCTGATCTGATCTCTCTCCCCCTCTCCAGATCCTGATCTGATCCATCTTTATCTCTCCAGATCCTGATTTGATCTCTCTCTCCCTCTCCAGATTCTGATCTCATCCCTCTCTCCCTTTCCAGACCCTGATCTGATCCCTCTCTCCCTCTCCAGACCCTGATCTGATCCATCTCTCCCTCTCCAGACCCTGATCTGATCTCTCTCCCCCTCTCCAGATCCTGATGTGATCTCTCTCTCCCTCTCCAGATCCTGATCTGATCTTTCTCTCTCTCTCCAGATCCTGATGTGATCCTTCCCTCTCACTCTCTTTCTGGGTCCAGATTTGATCATTTGATCCCTCTGTGCCCGTCCCTCTCTCTCTCTTTCTCTCTCCCCCTAGATCCTGATCTGTTCCCTCATTCTCTCTCTCTCTCTCTTTCACATGGTCCTGTCCTGATCTGATCTCTCTCTCTCTCTCTGCATCCTGATCTCTCTCTCTCTCTGCATCCTGATCTGATCTCTCTCTCTCTCTCTGCATCCTGACCTGATCTCTCTCTCTCTCTGCATCCCGATCTGATCTCTCTCTCTCTCTGCATCCTGATCTGATCTCTCTCTCTCTCTGCATCCTGATCTGATCTCTCTCTCTCTCTGCATCCTGATCTGATCTCTCTCTCTCTCTCTGCATCCTGATCTGATCTCTCTCTCTCTCGCTCTGCATCCTGATCTGATCTCTCTCTCTCTCGCTCTGCATCCTGATCTGATCTCTCTCTCTCTCTCTGCATCCTGATCTGATCTCTCTCTCTCTCGCTCTGCATCCTCATCTGATCTCTCTCTCTCTCTCTCTGCATCCTGATCTGATCTCTCTCTCTCTCGCTCTGCATCCTCATCTGATCTCTCTCTCTCTGCATCCTGACCTGATCTCTCTCTCTCTCTGCATCCCGATCTGATCTCTCTCTCTCTGCATCCTGATCTGATCTCTCTCTCTCTCTCTCTCTCTCTCTCTCTCAGTCCTGACCTGATCCATATTTCAACATGTAGAAATCTACCGACCTCCGTGTTTAAAATACTCAGTGACTGAGTCTCCGCAGCCCCGTGGGGTAGAGAGTTCCAAAGGTTCACCACCCTCTGAGTGAAGAAGTTCCTTCCCATGGCCTGCCCCTTATTGTGTCCCCTAGCTCTAGACCACCCCACCCCCAGCAGTTGCAATATCGGCCAACGTACCATTTGCCTTCTTAATTCACAGAATCACACAGTGCAGAAGAGGCCCTTCGGCCCATCGAGTCTGTACCAACACGTGCTCCATCACTTGCTGTACCTGCACGTTAGTTTCTTGACTCTTGAGGAAGGAGACCCGAGACCCTTTCGAAGTTCAACCTTTCCCTCACCCTTCGAGAAATACTCCGTGTTTCTGTTTTTCCTACCGAAGTGGGTAACCTCACCTTTCTCCACGTTGTTATTCCATCTGTCCGTTAGCCAATCCTCAACCCCACCCCCAATCCCATGTGCTGTAACTTTGTTGACTATCCTCTCGCGTGGGACTTTATCAGGGAACTTCCCAAATACACCACATCCACCGGTTCCCCCTTATCTATCCTCCTAGTTACATCCTCAATCAAAATTCAAACCGGTCTGTTCAACATGGTTTCCCTTTCACAAATCCATGTTGACTTTGCCCAGTCCTACCTAAGTGCCCTGTTATCACATCCTTTGTTGTAGACTCTAGCATTTTCCCCTACTACTCATGTCAGGCTAACTGGTCTGTAGTTTCCTATTTCCCCTCTTCCCTCTTTTCTTAAATAGTGGGGCTATATTTGCCAGCTCCCAATCCTCCAGGAAACATCCCAGAGTATATGGGAAGGTGACTGCGACTGCATCTACTATCTCAGCAGCCGCCTCTTTCAACACTCATGGACCGAGAGAGAGAGAGGGATCAGTTCAGGGCCAAGAGAGAGAGATCAGATCAGAATCAGAGGAGAGAGAGAGAGAGAGAGAGAGAGAGATGAAGAAGGATCAGTTCAGGATCCAGAGAGAGAGATAGAACAAAAACAGAAATACCTGGAAAAACTCAGCAGGTCCGACAGCCTCTGCGGGGAGGAACACAGTTAACGTTTCGAGTCCGTGTGACTCTTCATCAGAACTAAGTAAAAATAGAAAAGAGGTGAAATATAAGCTGGTTTAAGGAGGGGTGGGACAGATAGAGCTGGATAGAGAGAGATAGATCGGATTAGGATCCAGAGAGAGAGATAGAGGGAGATCAGACCAGGATCCAGAGAGAGAGAGAGAGAGATTGGATTAGGATCCAGAGAGAGAGATAAATCAGATCAAGATCCAGAGGAAGAGATCAGATTAGGATCCAGAGAGAGAGAGAGAGAGAAATCAGATCAGGATCCAGAGAGAGAGAGAGAGAGAGAGATCAGATTAGGATCCAGAGAGAGAGAGATGAGATTAAGAACCAGAGAGAGAGAGAGAGAGATCTGATTAGGATTCAGAGAGAGATGAGATTAGGATCCAGAGAGAGAGGGATCAGATCAAGATCTAGAGAGAGGGAGAACAGATTAGTATTCGGAGAGAGAGAGAGAGAGAGAGAGAGGGATCAAATCAGGATTTACAGAGAGAGGGGGATAAAATCCAGAGACGGAGAGAGGATCAGCTCAGGATCTGGAGAGAGTCACAAGGAACAGATCAGGATTCAGAGAGAGCGAGGGGGTGGGATCAGATCAGGATCCTCGGAGAGAGAGAGAGGAATCAGATCAGGACATGGGGAGAGAGAGAGAGAGAGAGTGGGGTGGGATCAGATCAGGATCCTCGGAGAGAGAGAGAGGGATCAGATCAGGACCTGGGGAGAGAGAGAGAGAGAGAGAGAGAGAGGGGTGGGATCAGATCAGGATCCTTGGGGAGAGAGAGGGATCAGATCAGGACCTGGGGAGAGAGAGAGAGTGGGGTGGGATCAGATCAGGATCCTCGGAGAGAGAGAGAGGAATCAGATCAGGACCTGGGGAGAGAGAGAGAGAGAGAGAGAGAGGGGTGGGATCAGATCAGGATCCTTGGGGAGAGAGAGAGGAATCAGATCAGGACCTGGGGAGAGAGAGAGAGAGAGAGTGTGGGGTGGGATCAGATCAGGATCCTTGGGGAGAGAGAGAGAGAGAGAGAGAGAGTGGGGTGGGATCAGATCAGGACCTGGGCAGAGAGAGAGAGAGAGTGTGGGGTTGGATCAGATCAAGTCCTGGGGGGGAGAGAGAGAGAGAGAGAGAGAGAGTGTGGGGTGGGATCAGATCAGGATCCTTGGGGAGAGAGAGAGAGAGAGAGAGAGAGTGTGGGGTGGGATCAGATCAGGATCCTTGGAGGGGGAGAGAGAGAGAGAGAGAGAGAGAGTGGGGTGGGATCAGATCAGGATCCTTGGAGGGGGGAGAGAGAGAGAGAGTAGGATCAGAGCGGGACCTGGAGAGAGAGAGAGAGAGAGAGAGAGAGAGTGGGCTGGGATCAGAGCGGGAGTTGGTGTGAGACTGGGATGAGGTTGGACTGAGAGTTGGGTGGTGATATCTCCCAATGTTGATGGACTGAGTGACCTGCGTTGTGATGCTGGGTTACTGTGTGATTCAGGGTGTGTGATCCGCTGTATTTTGTTTGCTGTTTCAGTGGTAATGATTCAATCTCCCGGCAGTGATCACTTTGGGATTTACACACGGACAGAAAAACCCACCCTCCTCCAGTGGATATTACACGTCCGGAGCCTCCCTGGGTTTGCTGGTGAGTTCCAGTCTCTCTCTCTCTCTCTCCCTCTCTCCCTACCCTGTCCGAACACCGGGAGTTTATATTCCCGCTGTATGGGAAACGTTAAATGGTTCCTCGATTAAAATCACAGTGTGATCGACCCACCACAGAGTGTTGCCACCAGCAGGAGCTCCCTCGCACCCTCGCTCCCTCGCTCCCTCCCTCCCTCAAACCCTCGCCACACCCTGGTGCAGAGCTGAGAAGTTTAATATCACTTTATTTGGGAGTAGAGCACAAATCCGGGGCAAACATTCCCAGTCCAGCGCTGAGGGAGCGCCGCACTGTCGGAGGGTCAGTGCCGAGGGAGCGCCGCACTGTCGGAGGGGCAGCGCTGAGGGAGCGCCGCGCTGTCGGAGGGTCAGCGCTGAGGGAGCGCCGCACTGTCGGAGGGTCAGCGCTGAGGGAGCGCCGCACTGTCGGAGGGTCAGTGCTGAGGGTGCGCCGCGCTGTCGGAGGGTCAGCGCCGAGGGAGCGCCGCACTGTCGGAGGGTCAGCGCTGAGGGAGCGCCGCACTGTCGGAGGGTCAGTGCTGAGGGTGCGCTGCGCTGTCGGAGGGTCAGCGCTGAGGGAGCGCCGCACTGTCGGAGGGTCAGTGCTGAGGGAGTACCGCACTGTCGGAGGGTCAGTGCTGAGGGAGTGCCGCACTGTCGGAGGGTCAGTGCTGAGGGAGTGCCGCGCTGTCGGAGGGTTAGTGCTGAGGGAGCTCCGCACTGTCGGAAGGTCAGTGCTGAGGGAGCTCCGCATTGTCGGACGGTCAGTGCCGAGGGAGCGCCGCACTGTCGGAGGGTCAGCGCCGAGGGAGCGCCGCACTGTCGGAGGGTCAGTGCCGAGGGAGCGCCGCACTGTCGGAGGGTCAGCGCTGAGAGAGCGCCACACTGTCGGAGGGTCAGTGCTGAGGGAGCACCGCACTGTCGGAGGGTCAGTGCTGAGGGAGCGCCGCACTGTCGGAGGGTCAGCGCTGAGGGAGCGCCGCACTGTCGGAGGGTCAGTGCTGAGGGTGCGCCGCGCTGTCGGAGGGTCAGCGCCGAGGGAGCGCCGCACTGTCGGAGGGTCAGCGCTGAGGGAGCGCCGCACTGTCGGAGGGTCAGTGCTGAGGGTGCGCTGCGCTGTCGGAGGGTCAGCGCTGAGGGAGCGCCGCACTGTCGGAGGGTCAGTGCTGAGGGAGTACCGCACTGTCGGAGGGTCAGTGCTGAGGGAGTGCCGCACTGTCGGAGGGTCAGTGCTGAGGGAGTGCCGCGCTGTCGGAGGGTTAGTGCTGAGGGAGCTCCGCACTGTCGGAAGGTCAGTGCTGAGGGAGCTCCGCATTGTCGGACGGTCAGTGCCGAGGGAGCGCCGCACTGTCGGAGGGTCAGCGCCGAGGGAGCGCCGCACTGTCGGAGGGTCAGTGCCGAGGGAGCGCCGCACTGTCGGAGGGTCAGCGCTGAGAGAGCGCCACACTGTCGGAGGGTCAGTGCTGAGGGAGCACCGCACTGTCGGAGGGTCAGTGCTGAGGGAGCACCGCACTGTCGGAGGGTCAGTGCTGAGGGAGCGCCGCACTGTCGGAGGGTCAGTGCTGAGGGTGCGCCGCACTGTCGGAGGGTCAGTGCTGAGGGACCGCCGCACTGTCGGAGGGTCAGTGCTGAGGGAGCGCCGCACTGTCGGAGGGTCAGTGCTGAGGGAGAGCCGCACTGTCGGAGGGTCAGCGCTGAGGGAGTACGGCACTGTGGGAGGGTCAGTGCTGAGGGAGAGCCGCACTGTTGGAGGGTCAGTGCTGAGGGAGCGCCGCACTGTTGGAGGGTCAGTGCTGAGGGAGCGCCGCACTGTCGGAGGGTCAGTGCTGAGGGAGCGCCGCACTGTCGGAGGGTCAGCGCTGAGGGAGCGCCGCACTGTCGGAGGATCAGTGCTGAGGGAGAGCCGCACTGTCGGAGGGTCAGTACTGAGGGAGAGCCGCACTGTCGGAGGGTCAGTGCTGAGGGAGCGCCGCACTGTCGGAGGGTCAGAGCTGAGGGAGCGCCGCACTGTCGGAGGGTCAGCGCTGAGGGAGCTCCGCATTGTCGGAGGGTCAGTGCTGAGGGAGTACGGCGCACTGTCGGAGGGTCAGTGCTGAGGGAGCGCCGCACTGTGGGAGGGTCAGCGCTGAGGGAGCGCCGCACTGTCGGAGGGTCAGTGCTGAGGGAGCGCCGCACTGTCGGAGGGTCAGTGCTGAGGGAGAGCCGCACTGTCGGAGGGTCAGCGCTGAGGGAGCGCCGCACTGTCGGAGGGTCAGTGCTGAGGGAGCGCCG
>NW_027599165.1:17500-30534 GCF_964194155.1 Cetorhinus maximus | reverse complement strand
GTAAATGGTGAACCAGTTAGCAGGCAGGGCAGCCGGCCGGTAATTACAGCCGCCCGCCCGCTAATAAGGGTGCAGTTAGGTGCAGAACAGCCCATCAGCTTCCAGGGGCTAAGTACATGTGGGTAAATGGTGAACCAGTTAGCAGGCAGGGCAGCCGGCCGGCCGGTAATTAGAGCCGGCCGCCTGTCCGCCCGCTAATAAGGGTGCAGTTAGGTGCAGAACAGCCCCTCAGTTTCCAGGGGCTAAGTACATGTGGGTCAATGGTTAACCAGTTAGCAGGCAGAGCAGCCGGCCGGCAATTACAGCCGCCCGCCCGCTAATCAGGGTGCAGTTAGGTGCAGGACAGCCCATCAGTTTCCAGGGGCTAAGTACATGTGGGTAAATGGTTAACCAGTTAGCAGGCAGGGCAGCCGGCCGGCCGGTAATTAGAGCCGGCCGCCTGTCCGCCCACTAATAAGGGTGCAGTTAGGTGCAGAACAGCCCATCAGTTTCCAGGGGCTAAGTACATGTGGGTAAATGGTTAACCAGTTCGCAGGCAGAGCAGCCGGCCGGCAATTAGAGCCGCCCGCCCGCTAATCAGGGTGCAGTTAGGTGCAGAACAGCCCATCAGCTCCAGGGTCTAAGTACATGTGGGTAAATGGTTAACCAGCTAGCAAGGCAGGGCAGCCGGCCGGCCGGTAATTAGAGCCGGCCGCCTGTCCGCCCGCTAATAAGGGTGCAGTTAGGTGCAGAACAGCCCCTCAGTTTCCTGGGCCTAAGTACATGTGGGTCAATGGTTAACCAGTTAGCAGGCAGAGCAGCCGGCCGGCAATTAGAGCCGCCCGCCCACTAATCAGTGTGCAGTTAGGTGCAGAACAGCCCATCAGCTCCAGGGGCTAAGTACATGTGGGTAAATGGTTAACCAGTTAGCAGGCAGGGCAGCCGGCCGGGAAATAGAGCCGGCCGCCTGTCCGCCCGCTACTAAGGGTGCTGTTAGGTGCAGAACAGCCCATCATTTTCCAGGGGCTAAGTACATGTGGGTAAATGGTGAACCAGTTAGCAGGCAGGGCAGCCGGCCGGTAATTACAGCCGCCCGCCCGCTAATAAGGGTGCAGTTAGGTGCAGAACAGCCCATCAGCTTCCAGGGGCTAAGTACATGTGGGTAAATGGTGAACCAGTTAGCAGGCAGGGCAGCCGGCCGGCCGGTAATTAGAGCCGGCCGCCTGTCCGCCCGCTAATAAGGGTGCAGTTAGGTGCAGAACAGCCCCTCAGTTTCCAGGGGCTAAGTACATGTGGGTCAATGGTTAACCAGTTAGCAGGCAGAGCAGCCGGCCGGCAATTACAGCCGCCCGCCCGCTAATCAGGGTGCAGTTAGGTGCAGAACAGCCCATCAGTATCCAGGGGCTAAGTACATGTGGGTAAAGGGTTTACCAGTTAGCAGGCAGGGCAGCCGGCCGGCCGGCAATTAGTGCCGACCTCCCGGCAACAAGGGTGCAGTTAGGTCGCCGACCAGCCCAGCAGCTCCATGGGGCTAAGTATATGTGAGTAAATGGTTGACCAGTTAAGCAGGCATGGCAGCCGGCCGGTAAGCGGAGCGTCCCGCCCCGTAATACGGGTGCAGTTAGCTGCAGAACACACCGGCAGGTCCAGGGACGAAGTAGTGGACGGGCAAACGGTTAACCAGTTAACAGGCAGGGCAGCCGTACGGGCAGTAGAGCCGCCCGCCCCGTAATACGGGTGCAGTTCGCGGCAGACCAGCCCCGCAGCTCAAAAGTCTAAGTGGAGAACGGGGAACCGGTTGACCGGTGAGCCGAAGCATGCCAGCAGGCAGGGAAGGTGCAAAAAGGGCCGATAAGACCGAACCGGCACGACTAACAGGCTGCCGGGGGCGGGTTCCCAGCAAACCAGGTGAGGGGGCGTGGCCGGAGGCCGCGCAGCAGAGCCGCCCGCCCGTGAGTACGGTTAGAGGCAGCAGCGGGCTTCCCCAGCAGGGCAGAAGCCGAAGTGCAGGGAGCGAAATGGTTAACCAGCGAGCAGGCAGCATTCCGGCAGGGCTGGAGGGCGAAAAACGGCGTAAAATAACGGACCGGCAGGAGGAAATGGCTGCCGGGGGGCGGACCCAGAGCCCTCACGTGAGGGGGCGGTTCGGGAGGCAGAGCCGCGCATGCGCGGTTGGAAAACGCGTCACGTCGGAGCAGGGTGAAATCATTAACCAGTCGGCCGCTTCGACGTCGGCTGGCCGGGCCGAGGAGGGTCGGACCGGGGAAAGGTTCCCGGTTTCGTGTCCGTCGGGTGGTCCCGAGTGCGGCAGGAAAAAATCCGGAGTCCTGGGAGCCTTTTTTAAAAAAGAACCGGTCCGGGATGGGGTCGGATTTGGAAGCGTTTGCGGGGCCTAGGTGCCTCTTCGTCGGCATGACTACCGGACGGTCACCCGCCGATCGGCATTTGCGATTTGTTGGCTGGGGAGGTTGGCGGGGTACCTGCAGAATAGTAGGAGGTGGCAAATCGAGAATCGGTCGACATCGCCAAGTGCCTTCTCGAGCCTCCAGGTCTGCAGGGACCGACCCAGGCTGCCCCCAAACCGACCGCGAGGCCGTGCCGGGCGGCCATTTTTGGCCATTTTCGGCATTTTTCGCGTCTTTCGGTAGGTCACGGAAAGCGGCGGCCTGAAGCCCGGGCGTGCCCGGGGAAGGCTCCCCTTCGCCCGCGGGACCGGATTTGCCCCGGAAACGTCCCGAAGCCGGCCGGGAAGGCGGTTTCGAGGGCGAAGCACCTCCGATTGCCTTCGCAAGGCCGGGGAAAGTGGCCCCTGGGCCCGGGAGAGCAAAATCCGTGCGAGGACGGAAGCCCATGAGGTCAGATCCGAGGCTCTTACCCGGCGCCCGGTGGGGGTATTCCCGCAAAGAGCAGCGAGTGCGCCCGGCGACGGGTCAAGTTGCAATTTCTGGCATGCCACTCCTGGAGCTGGTTCATGAGTTCCCCTCGGAAGTCCCGATGAGGAAAGGGCAAAATGGCGTTTTGCGGGCTTTGGGGCCTCTTCGTCGGTAGGACTACCGCCCGACCTTACGGTTGGAATTGTCGGCAGGGGAGGTTGGCGGGGTACCTGCAGAATAGTAGGAGGTGGCAAATCGAGAATCGGTCGACCTCGCCAAACGCCTTCTCGAGCCTCCAGGTCTGCAGGGACCGACCCAGGCTGCCGCCAAACCGACCGACAGGCCCTGCCGGCGGCCATTTTTGGCCATTTTCGGCATTTTTCGCCTCTTTCGGCCGGGATGGAAAAGCGGCGGACTGAAGCCCGGGCCTGCCCGGGGAAGCCTCCTAATCGCCCGGGGGACCGGATTTGCCCCGGTGAGAGCCCCCGAAACGTCCCGAAGCCGGCCGGGAAGGCGGCCAAGGGCGAAGCACCTCGCATTGCGTTGGCAGGCCGTGCAAAGTGGCCTCCGGGCCCGCGAGACAATGCAGGGTGCCCTCGGTGTGCCCCTGAGAAATGGTTAACCAAACAAAGGACAGTGCGCCTCGGATTGCATTGGCTGGCCCTGCAAAGGGGCCCCCGGGCCCGCGAGACGTTACAGATTGCCCTCGGTGTGCCCCTGAGAAATGGTTAACCAATTGGACTTAGTCTCTGGCGGAGAGGCAAAGTGTTTTCACGAGAAATGGTTAACCAATTGGACTTAGTCTCTGGCAGAGAGGCAAAGTGTTTTCCTGAGAAATGGTTAACCAATTGGACTTAGTCTCTGAACGGCAGGCAAACTGTGCCCCTGAGAAATGGTTAACCAATTGGACTTAGTCTCTGGCAGAGAGGCAAAGTGTTTTCTCGAGAAATAATTAACCAATGAGGCCAATGGACCTCGGGTTGCATTGGCAGGCCGGGCAATGTGGCTCTTGGGCCCGCGAGAGCAAAATCCGTGCACAGACGGAAGTCCATGAGGTCAGATCCGAGGCCTTTACCCGGCACCCGGTGGGGGTATTCCCGCAGAGAGTAGCGAATCTGCCCGGCGACGGGTCAAGTTGCAATTTCTGGCATGCCACTCCTGGAGCTGGTTCATGAGTTCCCCTCGGAAGTCCCGATGAGGAAAGGGCAAAATGGCGTTTTGCGGGCTTTTAGGGCCTCCTGGACGGTAGGACTACCGCCCGACCTTACGGTTGGAATTGTTGGCAGGGGAGGTTGGCGGGGTACCTGCAGAATAGTAGGAGGTGGCAAATCGAGAATCGGTCGACATCGCCAAAAACCTTCTCGAGCCTCCAGGTCTGCAGGGACCGACCCAGGCTGCCGCCAAACCGACCGACAGGCCCTGCCGGCGGCCATTTTTGGCCATTTTCGGCATTTTTCGCCTCTTTCGGCCGGGATGGAAAAGCGGCGGCCTGAAGCCCGGGCCTGCCCGGGGAGGCCTCATAATCGCCCGGGGGACCGGATTTGCCCCGGTGAGAGCCCCCGAAACGTCCCGAAGCCGGCCGGGAAGGCGGCCAAGGGCGAAGGACCTCGGATTGCATTGGCAGGCCGTGCAAAGTGGCCTCCGGGCCCGCGAGACAATGCAGGGTGCCCTCGGTGTGCCCCTGAGAAATGGTTAACCAAACGAAGGACAGTGCGCCTCGGATTGCATTGGCAGGCCGTGCAAAGGGGCCCCCGGGCCCGCGAGACGTTACAGGTTGCCCTCGGTGTGCCCCTGAGAAATGGTTAACCAATTGGACTTAGTCTCTGGCAGAGAGACAAAGTGTTTTCACGAGAAATGGTTAACCAATTGGACTTAGTCTCTGGCAGAGAGGCAAAGTGTTTTCAAGAGAAATGGTTAACCAATTGGACTTAGTCTCTGGCAGAGAGGCAAAGTGTTTTCACGAGAAAT
Organism: Cetorhinus maximus; assembly: GCF_964194155.1. Classification (NCBI taxonomy): domain Eukaryota; kingdom Metazoa; phylum Chordata; class Chondrichthyes; order Lamniformes; family Cetorhinidae; genus Cetorhinus; species Cetorhinus maximus. Next base: position 25,714 of record NW_027599165.1, on the reverse strand, counting down.
GGTTAACCAATTGGACTTAGTCTCTGGCGGAGAGGCAAAGTGTTTTCAAGAGAAATGATTAACCAATTGGACTTAGTCTCTGGCGGAGAGACAAAGTGTTTTCAAGAGAAATGGTTAACCAATTGGACTTAGTCTCTGGCAGAGAGGCAAAGTGTTTTCAAGAGAAATGGTTAACCAATTGGACTTAGTCTCTGGCAGAGAGGCAAAGTGTTTTCCAGAGAAATGGTTAACCAATTGGACTTAGTCTCTGGCGGAGAGACAAAGTGTTTTCAAGAGAAATGGATAACCAATTGGACTTAGTCTCTGGCAGAGAGGCAAAGTGTTTTCACGAGAAATGGTTAACCAATTGGACTTAGTCTCTGGCAGAGAGGCAAAGTGTTTTCAAGAGAAATGGATAACCAATTGGACTTAGTCTCTGGCGGAGAGACAAAGTGTTTTCAAGAGAAATGGTTAACCAATTGGACTTCGTCTCTGGCAGAGAGGCAAAGTGTTTTCAAGAGAAATGGTTAACCAATTGGACTTGGTCTCTGAACGGCAGGCAAATTGTGGCCTTGAGAAATGATTAACCAATTGGACTTAGTCTCTGGCGGAGAGGCAAAGTGTTTTCACGAGAAATGGTTAAACAATTGGACTTAGTCTCTGGCGGAGAGACAAAGTGTTTTCCAGAGAAATGGATAACCAATTGGACTTAGTCTCTGGGCAGAGAGGCAAAGTGTTTTCACGAGAAATGGTTAACCAATTGGACTTAGTCTCTGGCAGAGAGGCAAAGTGTTTTCAAGAGAAATGGTTAACCAATTGGACTTAGTCTCTGGCAGAGAGGCAAAGTGTTTTCAAGAGAAATGGTTAACCAATTGGACTTAGTCTCTGAACGGCAGGCAAATTGTGGCCTTGAGAAATGATTAACCAATTGGACTTAGTCTCTGGCGGAGAGGCAAAGTGTTTTCTCGAGAAATAATTAACCAATGAGGCCAATGGACCTCGGGTTGCATTGGCAGGCCGGGCAATGAGGCTCTTGGGCCCGCGAGAGCAAAATCCGTGCACAGACGGAAGTCCATGAGGTCAGATCCGAGGCCTTTACCCGGCACCCGGTGGGGGTATTCCCGCAGAGAGTAGCGAATCTGCCCGGCGACGGGTCAAGTTGCAATTTCTGGCATGCCACTCATGGAGCTGGTTAATGAGTTCCCCGCGGAAGTCCCGATGAGGAAAGGGCAAAATGGCGTTTTGCGGGCTTTGGGGCCTCTTCGTCGGTAGGACTACCGCCCGACCTTACGGTTGGAATTGTCGGCAGGGGAGGTTGGCGGGGTACCTGCAGAATAGTAGGAGGTGGCAAATCGAGAATCGGTCGACATCGCCAAAAACCTTCTCGAGCCTCCAGGTCTGCAGGGACCGACCCAGGCTGCCGCCAAACCGACCGACAGGCCCTGCCGGCGGCCATTTTTGGCCATTTTCGGCATTTTTCGCCTCTTTCGGCCGGGATGGAAAAGCGGCGGCCTGAAGCCCGGGCCTGCCCGGGGAGGCCTCCTAATCGCCCGGGGGACCGGATTTGCCCCGGTGAGAGCCCCCGAAACGTCCCGAAGCCGGCCGGGAAGGCGGCCAAGGGCGAAGCACCTCGCATTGCGTTGGCAGGACGTGCAAAGTGGCCTCCGGGCCCGCGAGACAATGCAGGGTGCCCTCGGTGTGCCCCTGAGAAATGGTTAACCAAACGAAGGACAGTGCGGCTCGGATTGCATTGGCAGGCCGTGCAAAGGGGCCCCCGGGCCCGCGAGACGTTACAGATTGCCCTCGGTGAGCCCCTGAGAAATGGTTAACCAATTGGACTTAGTCTCTGGCAGAGAGGCAAAGTGTTTTCACGAGAAATGGTTAACCAATTGGACTTAGTCTCTGGCAGAGAGGCAAAGTGTTTTCCAGAGAAATGGATAACCAATTGGACTTAGTCTCTGGCAGAGAGGCAAAGTGTTTTCACGAGAAATGGTTAACCAATTGGACTTAGTCTCTGGCAGAGAGGCAAAGTGTTTTCAAGAGAAATGGTTAACCAATTGGACTTAGTCTCTGGCGGAGAGGCAAAGTGTTTTCAAGAGAAATGGTTAACCAATTGGACTTAGTCTCTGAACGGCAGGCAAATTGTGGCCTTGAGAAATGATTAACCAATTGGACTTAGTCTCTGGCGGAGAGGCAAAGTGTTTTCTCGAGAAATAATTAACCAATGAGGCCAATGGACCTCGGGTTGCATTGGCAGGCCGGGCAATGAGGCTCTTGGGCCCGCGAGAGCAAAATCCGTGCACAGACGGAAGTCCATGAGGTCAGATCCGAGGCCTTTACCCGGCACCCGGTGGGGGTATTCCCGCAGAGAGTAGCGAATCTGCCCGGCGACGGGTCAAGTTGCAATTTCTGGCATGCCACTCATGGAGCTGGTTAATGAGTTCCCCGCGGAAGTCCCGATGAGGAAAGGGCAAAATGGCGTTTTGCGGGCTTTGGGGCCTCTTCGTCGGTAGGACTACCGCCCGACCTTACGGTTGGAATTGTCGGCAGGGGAGGTTGGCGGGGTACCTGCAGAATAGTAGGAGGTGGCAAATCGAGAATCGGTCGACATCGCCAAAAACCTTCTCGAGCCTCCAGGTCTGCAGGGACCGACCCAGGCTGCCGCCAAACCGACCGACAGGCCCTGCCGGCGGCCATTTTTGGCCATTTTCGGCATTTTTCGCCTCTTTCGGCCGGGATGGAAAAGCGGCGGCCTGAAGCCCGGGCCTGCCCGGGGAGGCCTCCTAATCGCCCGGGGGACCGGATTTGCCCCGGTGAGAGCCCCCGAAACGTCCCGAAGCCGGCCGGGAAGGCGGCCAAGGGCGAAGCACCTCGCATTGCGTTGGCAGGCCGTGCAAAGTGGCCTCCGGGCCCGCGAGACAATGCAGGGTGCCCTCGGTGTGCCCCTGAGAAATGGTTAACCAAACGAAGGACAGTGCGGCTCGGATTGCATTGGCAGGCCGTGCAAAGGGGCCCCCGGGCCCGCGAGACGTTACAGATTGCCCTCGGTGAGCCCCTGAGAAATGGTTAACCAATTGGACTTAGTCTCTGGCAGAGAGGCAAAGTGTTTTCAAGAGAAATGGTTAACCAATTGGACTTAGTCTCTGGCGGAGAGACAAAGTGTTTTCAAGAGAAATGGTTAACCAATTGGACTTAGTCTCTGGCAGAGAGGCAAAGTGTTTTCACGAGAAATGGTTAACCAATTGGACTTAGTCTCTGGCGGAGAGGCAAAGTGTTTTCAAGAGAAATGATTAACCAATTGGACTTAGTCTCTGGCGGAGAGACAAAGTGTTTTCAAGAGAAATGGTTAACCAATTGGACTTAGTCTCTGGCAGAGAGGCAAAGTGTTTTCAAGAGAAATGGTTAACCAATTGGACTTAGTCTCTGGCAGAGAGGCAAAGTGTTTTCCAGAGAAATGGTTAACCAATTGGACTTAGTCTCTGGCGGAGAGACAAAGTGTTTTCAAGAGAAATGGATAACCAATTGGACTTAGTCTCTGGCAGAGAGGCAAAGTGTTTTCACGAGAAATGGTTAACCAATTGGACTTAGTCTCTGGCAGAGAGGCAAAGTGTTTTCAAGAGAAATGGATAACCAATTGGACTTAGTCTCTGGCGGAGAGACAAAGTGTTTTCAAGAGAAATGGTTAACCAATTGGACTTCGTCTCTGGCAGAGAGGCAAAGTGTTTTCAAGAGAAATGGTTAACCAATTGGACTTGGTCTCTGAACGGCAGGCAAATTGTGGCCTTGAGAAATGATTAACCAATTGGACTTAGTCTCTGGCGGAGAGGCAAAGTGTTTTCACGAGAAATGGTTAAACAATTGGACTTAGTCTCTGGCGGAGAGACAAAGTGTTTTCCAGAGAAATGGATAACCAATTGGACTTAGTCTCTGGGCAGAGAGGCAAAGTGTTTTCACGAGAAATGGTTAACCAATTGGACTTAGTCTCTGGCAGAGAGGCAAAGTGTTTTCAAGAGAAATGGTTAACCAATTGGACTTAGTCTCTGGCAGAGAGGCAAAGTGTTTTCAAGAGAAATGGTTAACCAATTGGACTTAGTCTCTGAACGGCAGGCAAATTGTGGCCTTGAGAAATGATTAACCAATTGGACTTAGTCTCTGGCGGAGAGGCAAAGTGTTTTCTCGAGAAATAATTAACCAATGAGGCCAATGGACCTCGGGTTGCATTGGCAGGCCGGGCAATGAGGCTCTTGGGCCCGCGAGAGCAAAATCCGTGCACAGACGGAAGTCCATGAGGTCAGATCCGAGGCCTTTACCCGGCACCCGGTGGGGGTATTCCCGCAGAGAGTAGCGAATCTGCCCGGCGACGGGTCAAGTTGCAATTTCTGGCATGCCACTCATGGAGCTGGTTAATGAGTTCCCCGCGGAAGTCCCGATGAGGAAAGGGCAAAATGGCGTTTTGCGGGCTTTGGGGCCTCTTCGTCGGTAGGACTACCGCCCGACCTTACGGTTGGAATTGTCGGCAGGGGAGGTTGGCGGGGTACCTGCAGAATAGTAGGAGGTGGCAAATCGAGAATCGGTCGACATCGCCAAAAACCTTCTCGAGCCTCCAGGTCTGCAGGGACCGACCCAGGCTGCCGCCAAACCGACCGACAGGCCCTGCCGGCGGCCATTTTTGGCCATTTTCGGCATTTTTCGCCTCTTTCGGCCGGGATGGAAAAGCGGCGGCCTGAAGCCCGGGCCTGCCCGGGGAGGCCTCCTAATCGCCCGGGGGACCGGATTTGCCCCGGTGAGAGCCCCCGAAACGTCCCGAAGCCGGCCGGGAAGGCGGCCAAGGGCGAAGCACCTCGCATTGCGTTGGCAGGCCGTGCAAAGTGGCCTCCGGGCCCGCGAGACAATGCAGGGTGCCCTCGGTGTGCCCCTGAGAAATGGTTAACCAAACGAAGGACAGTGCGGCTCGGATTGCATTGGCAGGCCGTGCAAAGGGGCCCCCGGGCCCGCGAGACGTTACAGATTGCCCTCGGTGAGCCCCTGAGAAATGGTTAACCAATTGGACTTAGTCTCTGGCAGAGAGGCAAAGTGTTTTCACGAGAAATGGTTAACCAATTGGACTTAGTCTCTGGCAGAGAGGCAAAGTGTTTTCCAGAGAAATGGATAACCAATTGGACTTAGTCTCTGGCAGAGAGGCAAAGTGTTTTCACGAGAAATGGTTAACCAATTGGACTTAGTCTCTGGCAGAGAGGCAAAGTGTTTTCAAGAGAAATGGTTAACCAATTGGACTTAGTCTCTGGCGGAGAGGCAAAGTGTTTTCAAGAGAAATGGTTAACCAATTGGACTTAGTCTCTGAACGGCAGGCAAATTGTGGCCTTGAGAAATGATTAACCAATTGGACTTAGTCTCTGGCGGAGAGGCAAAGTGTTTTCTCGAGAAATAATTAACCAATGAGGCCAATGGACCTCGGGTTGCATTGGCAGGCCGGGCAATGAGGCTCTTGGGCCCGCGAGAGCAAAATCCGTGCACAGACGGAAGTCCATGAGGTCAGATCCGAGGCCTTTACCCGGCACCCGGTGGGGGTATTCCCGCAGAGAGTAGCGAATCTGCCCGGCGACGGGTCAAGTTGCAATTTCTGGCATGCCACTCATGGAGCTGGTTAATGAGTTCCCCGCGGAAGTCCCGATGAGGAAAGGGCAAAATGGCGTTTTGCGGGCTTTGGGGCCTCTTCGTCGGTAGGACTACCGCCCGACCTTACGGTTGGAATTGTCGGCAGGGGAGGTTGGCGGGGTACCTGCAGAATAGTAGGAGGTGGCAAATCGAGAATCGGTCGACATCGCCAAAAACCTTCTCGAGCCTCCAGGTCTGCAGGGACCGACCCAGGCTGCCGCCAAACCGACCGACAGGCCCTGCCGGCGGCCATTTTTGGCCATTTTCGGCATTTTTCGCCTCTTTCGGCCGGGATGGAAAAGCGGCGGCCTGAAGCCCGGGCCTGCCCGGGGAGGCCTCCTAATCGCCCGGGGGACCGGATTTGCCCCGGTGAGAGCCCCCGAAACGTCCCGAAGCCGGCCGGGAAGGCGGCCAAGGGCGAAGCACCTCGCATTGCGTTGGCAGGCCGTGCAAAGTGGCCTCCGGGCCCGCGAGACAATGCAGGGTGCCCTCGGTGTGCCCCTGAGAAATGGTTAACCAAACGAAGGACAGTGCGGCTCGGATTGCATTGGCAGGCCGTGCAAAGGGGCCCCCGGGCCCGCGAGACGTTACAGATTGCCCTCGGTGAGCCCCTGAGAAATGGTTAACCAATTGGACTTAGTCTCTGGCAGAGAGGCAAAGTGTTTTCAAGAGAAATGGTTAACCAATTGGACTTAGTCTCTGGCGGAGAGACAAAGTGTTTTCAAGAGAAATGGTTAACCAATTGGACTTAGTCTCTGGCAGAGAGGCAAAGTGTTTTCAAGAGAAATGGTTAACCAATTGGACTTTTTCTCTGAACGGCAGGCAAATTGTGGCCTTGAGAAATGATTAACCAATTGGACTTAGTCTCTGGCGGAGAGACCAAGTATTTTCACGAGAAATGGTTAACCAATTGGACTTAGTCTCTGGCAGAGAGGCAAAGTGTTTTCACGAGAAATGGTTAACCAATTGGAATTAGTCTCTGGCAGAGAGGCAAAGTGTTTTCACGAGAAATGGTTAACCAATTGGACTTAGTCTCTGGCGGAGAGACAAAGTGTTTTCAAGAGAAATGGATAACCAATTGGACTTAGTCTCTGGCAGAGAGGCAAAGTGTTTTCACGAGAAATGGTTAACCAATTGGACTTAGTCTCTGGCGGAGAGACAAAGTGTTTTCAAGAGAAATGGTTAACCAATTGGACTTAGTCTCTGGCAGAGAGGCAAAGTGTTTTCAAGAGAAATGGTTAACCAATTGGAATTAGTCTCTGGCAGAGAGGCAAAGTGTTTTCACGAGAAATGGTTAACCAATTGGACTTAGTCTCTGGCGGAGAGACAAAGTGTTTTCAAGAGAAATGGATAACCAATTGGACTTAGTCTCTGGCAGAGAGGCAAAGTGTTTTCACGAGAAATGGTTAACCAATTGGACTTAGTCTCTGGCGGAGAGACAAAGTGTTTTCAAGAGAAATGGTTAACCAATTGGACTTAGTCTCTGGCAGAGAGGCAAAGTGTTTTCAAGAGAAATGGTTAACCAATTGGACTTGGTCTCTGAACGGCAGGCAAATTGTGGCCTTGAGAAATGAATAACCAATTGGACTTAGTCTCTGGAGGAGAGACAAAGTGTTTTCACGAGAAATGGTTAACCAATTGGACTTAGTCTCTGGCAGAGAGGCAAAGTGTTTTCAAGAGAAATGGTTAACCAATTGGACTTGGTCTCTGAACGGCAGGCAAATTGTGGCCTTGAGAAATGATTAACCAATTGGACTTAGTCTCTGGCGGAGAGACAAAGTGTTTTCACGAGAAATGGTTAACCAATTGGACTTAGTCTCTGGCAGAGAGACAAAGTGTATTCACGAGAAATGGTTAACCAATTGGACTTAGTCTCTGGCAGAGAGGCAAAGTGTTTTCACGAGAAATGGATAACCAATTGGACTTAGTCTCTGGCAGAGAGGCAAAGCGTTTTCAAGAGAAATGGTTAACCAATTGGACTTAGTCTCTGGCAGAGAGGCAAAGCGTTTTCCTGAGAAATGGTTAACCAATTGGACTTAGTCTGTGAACGGCAGGCAAATTGCGGCCATGAGAAATGGTTAACCAATTGGACTTAGTCTCTGGCAGAGAGTCAAAGTGTTTTCCTGAGAAATGGTTAACCAATTGGACTTAGTCTCTGGCGGAGAGGCAAAGTGTTTCCCGTTGTAATGGTTGGCCAATGCACTTCGGATTGCGTTGGTAGGCCGTGGAAAGTGGCTCTTGGGCCCGCGAGAGCAAAATCCGTGCGCAGACGGAAGTCCATGAGGTCAGATCCGAGGCCTTTACCCGGCACCCGGTGGGGGTATTCCCGCAGAGAGTAGCGGGTGTGCCCGGCGACGGGTCAAGTTGCAATTTCTGGCATACCACTCCTGGAGCTCGTTAATGAGTTCCCCTCGGAAGTCCCGATGAGAAAATGGCAAAATGGCGTTTTGCGGGCTTTGGGGCCTCCTGGACGGTAGGACTACCGCCCGACCTTACGGTTGCAATTGTTGGCAGGGGAGGTTGGCGGGGTACCCGGAGATTTTCGGGGACACGATTTTCAGAACATTTTCAGACAACGGT
>NW_027599165.1:0-5000 GCF_964194155.1 Cetorhinus maximus | reverse complement strand
TGTGGGTAAATGGTTAACCAGTTAGGCAGGGCAGCCGGCCGGTAATTGAGGCCGCCCGCCCGGCCATAGGGCTGCAGTTAGGTGCCGACCAGCCCATCAGCTCCAGGGGCTAAGTACATGTGGGTAAATGGTTAACCAGTTAGCAGGCAGGGCAGCCGGCCGGTAAATAGAGCCACCCGCCCGGTGATAAGGGTGCAGTTAGGTGCCGACAGGCCCAGCAGCTCCAGGGGCTAAGTACATGTGGGTAAATGGTTAACCAGTCAGCAGGCAGAGCAGCCGGCCGGCAATTAGAGCCGCCCGCCCGCTAATCAGGGTGCAGATAGGTGCAGAACAGCCCATCATTTTCCAGGGGCTAAGTACATGTGGGTAAATGGTTAACCAGTTAGCAGGCAGAGCAGCCGGCCGGCAATTAGAGCCGCCCGCCCGCTAATCAAGGTGCAGTTAGGTGCAGAACAGCCCATCATTTTCCAGGGGCTAAGTACATGTGGGTAAATTGTTAACCAGTTAGCAGGCAGGGCAGCCGGCCGGCCGGTAATTAGAGCCGCCCGCCCGGTGATAAGGGTGCAGTTAGGTCCCGGCCAGCCCAGCAGCTCCAGGGGCTAAGTACATGTGGGTAAATGGTGAACCAGTTAGCAGGCAGGGCAGCCGGCCGGCCGGTAATTAGAGCCGCCCGCCCGGTGATAAGGGTGCAGTTAGGTGCCGGCCAGCCCAGCAGCTCCAGGGGCTAAGTACATGCGGGTAAATGGTTAACCAGTTAGCAGGCAGGGCAGCCGGCCGGCAATTAGAGCCGCCCGCCCGCTAATCAGGGTGCAGTTCGGTGCAGAACAGCCCATCAGCTCCAGGGGCTAAGTACATGTGGGTAAATGGTTAACCAGTTAGCAGGCAGGGCAGCCGGCCGGTAATTAGAGCCGACCTCCCGGCCATTACGGGTGCAGTTAGGTGCCGACCAGCCCAGCAGCTCCAGGGGCTAAGTACATGTGGGTAAATGATTAACCAGTTAGCAGGCAGGGCAGCCGGCCGGTAATTAGAGCCGACCTCCCGGCCACAGGGCTGCAGTTAGGTGCCGACCAGCCCAGCAGCTCCAGGGGCTAAGTACATGTGGGTAAATGATGAACCAGTTAGCAGGCAGGGCAGCCGGCCGCTAATTACAGCCGCCCGCCCGCTAGTAAGGGTGCAGTTAGGTGCAGGACAGCCCATCAGTTTCCAGGGGCTAAGTACATGTGGGTAAATGGTTAACCAGTTAGCAAGGCAGGGCAGCCGGCCGGCCGGTAATTAGAGCCGGCCGCCTGTCCGCCCGCTAGTAAGGGTGCAGTTAGGTGCAGAACAGCCCATCAGTTTCCAGGGGCTAAGTACATGTGGGTAAATGGTTAACCAGTTAGCAGGCAGGGCAGCCGGCCGGTAATTACAGCCGCCCGCCCGCTAATAAGGGTGCAGTTAGGTGCAGAACAGCCCATCAGTTTCCAGGGGCTAAGTACATGTGGGTAAATGGTTAACCAGTTAGCAAGGCAGGGCAGCCGGCCGGCCGGTAATTAGAGCCGGCCGCCTGTCCGCCCGCCAGTAAGGGTGCAGTGAGTTGCAGAACAGCCCATCAGTTTCCAGGGGCTAAGTACATGTGGGTAAATGGTTAACCAGTTAGCAGGCAGCGCAGCCGGCCGGGAATTACAGCCGGCCGCCTGTCCGCCGCTAATAAGGGTGCAGTTAGGTGCAGGACAGCCCATCAGTTTCCAGGGGCTAAGTACATGTGGGTCAATGGTGAACCAGTTAGCAGGCAGAGCAGCCGGCCGGCAATTAGAGCCGCCCGCCCGCTAATCAGGGTGCAGTTAGGTGCAGGACAGCCCATCAGTTTCCAGGGGCTAAGTACATGTGGGTAAATGGTTAACCAGTTAGCAGGCAGGGCAGCCGGCCGGCCGGTAATTAGAGCCGGCCGCCTGTCCGCCCACTAATAAGGGTGCAGTTAGGTGCAGAACAGCCCATCAGTTTCCAGGGGCTAAGTACATGTGGGTAAATGGTTAACCAGTTCGCAGGCAGAGCAGCCGGCCGGCAATTAGAGCCGCCCGCCCGCTAATCAGGGTGCAGTTAGGTGCAGAACAGCCCATCAGCTCCAGGGTCTAAGTACATGTGGGTAAATGGTTAACCAGCTAGCAAGGCAGGGCAGCCGGCCGGCCGGTAATTAGAGCCGGCCGCCTGTCCGCCCGCTAATAAGGGTGCAGTTAGGTGCAGAACAGCCCCTCAGTTTCCTGGGCCTAAGTACATGTGGGTCAATGGTTAACCAGTTAGCAGGCAGAGCAGCCGGCCGGCAATTAGAGCCGCCCGCCCACTAATCAGTGTGCAGTTAGGTGCAGAACAGCCCATCAGCTCCAGGGGCTAAGTACATGTGGGTAAATGGTTAACCAGTTAGCAGGCAGGGCAGCCGGCCGGGAAATAGAGCCGGCCGCCTGTCCGCCCGCTACTAAGGGTGCTGTTAGGTGCAGAACAGCCCATCATTTTCCAGGGGCTAAGTACATGTGGGTAAATGGTGAACCAGTTAGCAGGCAGGGCAGCCGGCCGGTAATTACAGCCGCCCGCCCGCTAATAAGGGTGCAGTTAGGTGCAGAACAGCCCATCAGCTTCCAGGGGCTAAGTACATGTGGGTAAATGGTGAACCAGTTAGCAGGCAGGGCAGCCGGCCGGCCGGTAATTAGAGCCGGCCGCCTGTCCGCCCGCTAATAAGGGTGCAGTTAGGTGCAGAACAGCCCCTCAGTTTCCAGGGGCTAAGTACATGTGGGTCAATGGTTAACCAGTTAGCAGGCAGAGCAGCCGGCCGGCAATTACAGCCGCCCGCCCGCTAATCAGGGTGCAGTTAGGTGCAGGACAGCCCATCAGTTTCCAGGGGCTAAGTACATGTGGGTAAATGGTTAACCAGTTAGCAGGCAGGGCAGCCGGCCGGCCGGTAATTAGAGCCGGCCGCCTGTCCGCCCACTAATAAGGGTGCAGTTAGGTGCAGAACAGCCCATCAGTTTCCAGGGGCTAAGTACATGTGGGTAAATGGTTAACCAGTTCGCAGGCAGAGCAGCCGGCCGGCAATTAGAGCCGCCCGCCCGCTAATCAGGGTGCAGTTAGGTGCAGAACAGCCCATCAGCTCCAGGGTCTAAGTACATGTGGGTAAATGGTTAACCAGCTAGCAAGGCAGGGCAGCCGGCCGGCCGGTAATTAGAGCCGGCCGCCTGTCCGCCCGCTAATAAGGGTGCAGTTAGGTGCAGAACAGCCCCTCAGTTTCCTGGGCCTAAGTACATGTGGGTCAATGGTTAACCAGTTAGCAGGCAGAGCAGCCGGCCGGCAATTAGAGCCGCCCGCCCACTAATCAGTGTGCAGTTAGGTGCAGAACAGCCCATCAGCTCCAGGGGCTAAGTACATGTGGGTAAATGGTTAACCAGTTAGCAGGCAGGGCAGCCGGCCGGGAAATAGAGCCGGCCGCCTGTCCGCCCGCTACTAAGGGTGCTGTTAGGTGCAGAACAGCCCATCATTTTCCAGGGGCTAAGTACATGTGGGTAAATGGTGAACCAGTTAGCAGGCAGGGCAGCCGGCCGGTAATTACAGCCGCCCGCCCGCTAATAAGGGTGCAGTTAGGTGCAGAACAGCCCATCAGCTTCCAGGGGCTAAGTACATGTGGGTAAATGGTGAACCAGTTAGCAGGCAGGGCAGCCGGCCGGCCGGTAATTAGAGCCGGCCGCCTGTCCGCCCGCTAATAAGGGTGCAGTTAGGTGCAGAACAGCCCCTCAGTTTCCAGGGGCTAAGTACATGTGGGTCAATGGTTAACCAGTTAGCAGGCAGAGCAGCCGGCCGGCAATTACAGCCGCCCGCCCGCTAATCAGGGTGCAGTTAGGTGCAGAACAGCCCATCAGTATCCAGGGGCTAAGTACATGTGGGTAAAGGGTTTACCAGTTAGCAGGCAGGGCAGCCGGCCGGCCGGCAATTAGTGCCGACCTCCCGGCAACAAGGGTGCAGTTAGGTCGCCGACCAGCCCAGCAGCTCCATGGGGCTAAGTATATGTGAGTAAATGGTTGACCAGTTAAGCAGGCATGGCAGCCGGCCGGTAAGCGGAGCGTCCCGCCCCGTAATACGGGTGCAGTTAGCTGCAGAACACACCGGCAGGTCCAGGGACGAAGTAGTGGACGGGCAAACGGTTAACCAGTTAACAGGCAGGGCAGCCGTACGGGCAGTAGAGCCGCCCGCCCCGTAATACGGGTGCAGTTCGCGGCAGACCAGCCCCGCAGCTCAAAAGTCTAAGTGGAGAACGGGGAACCGGTTGACCGGTGAGCCGAAGCATGCCAGCAGGCAGGGAAGGTGCAAAAAGGGCCGATAAGACCGAACCGGCACGACTAACAGGCTGCCGGGGGCGGGTTCCCAGCAAACCAGGTGAGGGGGCGTGGCCGGAGGCCGCGCAGCAGAGCCGCCCGCCCGTGAGTACGGTTAGAGGCAGCAGCGGGCTTCCCCAGCAGGGCAGAAGCCGAAGTGCAGGGAGCGAAATGGTTAACCAGCGAGCAGGCAGCATTCCGGCAGGGCTGGAGGGCGAAAAACGGCGTAAAATAACGGACCGGCAGGAGGAAATGGCTGCCGGGGGGCGGACCCAGAGCCCTCACGTGAGGGGGCGGTTCGGGAGGCAGAGCCGCGCATGCGCGGTTGGAAAACGCGTCACGTCGGAGCAGGGTGAAATCATTAACCAGTCGGCCGCTTCGACGTCGGCTGGCCGGGCCGAGGAGGGTCGGACCGGGGAAAGGTTCCCGGTTTCGTGTCCGTCGGGTGGTCCCGAGTGCGGCAGGAAAAAATCCGGAGTCCTGGGAGCCTTTTTTAAAAAAGAACCGGTCCGGGATGGGGTCGGATTTGGAAGCGTTTGCGGGGCCTAGGTGCCTCTTCGTCGGCATGACTACCGGGACGGTCACCCGCCGATCGGCATTTGCGATTTGTTGGCTGGGGAGGTTGGCGGGGTACCTGCAGAATAGTAGGAGGTGGCAAATCGAGAA
>NW_027599164.1:0-30547 GCF_964194155.1 Cetorhinus maximus | reverse complement strand
AGCGAGGTGGTGGAGTGTAGCGAGGTGGTGGAGTGCAGCGAGGTGGTGGAATGTAGCGAGGAGGAGGTGGTGGAGTGTAGCGAGGTGGTGGAGTGTAGCGAGGTGGTGGAGTGTGGCGAGTTGGTGGAGTGTAGCGAGGGGGTGGAGTGTAGCGAGGAAGTGGAGTGTAGCGAGGGGTGGAGTGTAGCGAGGTGGTGGAGTGTAGCGAGGAGGAGGTGGTGGATTGTAGCGAGGTGGTGGAGTGTAGCGAGGTGGTGGAGTGTAGCGAGGTGGTGGAATGTAGCGAGGTGGTGGAGTGTAGCGAGGTGGTGGAGTGTAGCGACGTGGTGGAGTGTAGCGAGGTGGAGCAGGTGGAGTGTAGCGAGGTGGTGGAGTGTAGTGAGGTGGTGGAGTGTAGCGAGGGGGTGGAGTGTAGCGAGGCGGTGGAGTGTAGCGAGGGAGTGGAGTGTAGCGAGGTGCTGGAGTGTAGCGAGGGGGTGGAGTGTAGCGAGGTGGTGGAGTGTAGCGAGGTGGTGGAGTGTAGCAAGGGGGTGGAGTGTAGCGAGGTGGTGGAGTGTAGCAAGGGGGTGGAGTGTAGCGAGGGGGTGGAGTGTAGCGTGGTGGTGGAGTGTAGCAAGGGGGTGGAGTGTAGCGAGGTGGAGGTGGTGGAGTGTAGCGAGGAAGAGGAGTGTAGCGAGGTGGTGGAGTGTAGCGAGGTGGTGGAGTGTAGCGAGGTGGTGGAGTGTAGCGAGGTGGTTGAGTGTAGCGAGGTTATGGAGTGCAGCGAGGGGGTGGAGTGTAGCGAGGTGGTGGAGTGTAGCGAGGTGGTGGAGTGTAGCGTGGTGGTGGAGTGTAGCGAGGGGGTAGAGTGTAGCCAGGTGGTGGAGTGTAGCGAGGTGTAGTGTAGCGAGCTGGAGGTGGTGGAGTGTAGCGAGGTGGTGGAGTGTAGCGAGGTGGTGGAGTGTAGCGAGGTGGTGGAGTGTAGCGAGGTGGAGGTGGTGGAGTGTAGCGAGGTGGTGGAGCGTAGCGAGGGGATGGAGTGTAGCGAGGTGGTGGAGTGTAGCGAGGGGATGGAGTGTAGCGAGGTGGTGGAGTGTAGCGAGGCGGTGGAGTGTAGCAAGGTGATGGAGTGTAGGGAGGTGGTGGAGTGTAGCGAGGTGGAGGTGGTGAAGTGTAGCGAGGTGGAGGTGGTCTAGTGTAGCGAGGTGGAGGTGGTGGAGTGTAGCGAGGTGGAGGTGATGGAGTGGAGCGAGGTGGTGGAGTGTAGCGAGGTGGAGGTGCTGGAGTGTAGTGAGGTGGTAGAGTGTAGCGAGGCGGTGGAGTGTAGCGAGGTGGAGGTGGTGGCGTGTGGCGAGGTGGTGGAGTGTAGCGAGGTGGTGGAGTGTAGCGAGGTGGTGGAGTGTAGTGAGAGTTTGAGAGTATCGAGGGGCTGGAGTGTAGCGAGGTGGTGGAGTGTAGCGAGGTAGTGGAGTGTTGCGAGGAGGTGGAGTGTAGCGAGGCGGTGGAGTGTAACGAGGCGTTGGAGTGTAGCGAGGTGGAGGTGGTGGAGTGTAGCGAGGCGGTGGAGTGTAGCGAGGCGTTGGAGTGTAGCGAGGTGGAGGTGATGGAGTGTTGCGAGGTGGAGATGGTGGAGTGTAGCGAGCTGGTGGAGTGTAGCGAGGTGGTGGAGTGTAGCGAGGTGGTGGAGTGTAGCGAGGTGGAGGTGGTTGCGTGTGGCGAGGTGGTGGAGTGTAGCGAGGTGGTGGAGTGTAGCGAGGTGGTGGAGTGTAGTGAGAGTTTGAGAGTATCGAGGGGCTGGAGTGTAGCGAGGTGGTGGAGTGTAGCGAGGTAGTGGAGTGTTGCGAGGAGGTGGAGTGTAGCGAGGTGGTGGAGTGTAGTGAAGGGGTGGAGTGTAGCGAGGTGGAGTGTAGCGAGGTGGAGTGTAGAGAGGTGGTGGAGTGTAGCGAGGTGGTGGAGTGTAGCGAGGTGGAGTGTAGAGAGGTGGTGGAGTGTAGCGAGGTGGTGGAGTGTAGCGAGGTGGAGGTAGTGGAGTGTAGCGAGGGGGTGGAGTGTAGCGAGGTGGTGGAGTGTAGCGAGGTGGTGGAGTGTAGCGAGGTGGTGGAGTGTAGCGAGGTGGTGGAGTGTAGCGAGGGGATGGAGTGTAGCGAGGTGGTGGAGTGTAGCGAGTTGTTGGAGTGTTGCGAGGCGGTGGTGTGTAGCGAGGTGGAGGTGGTGGAGTGTAGCGAGGCGGTGGAGTGTAACGAGGCGTTGGAGTGTAGCGAGGTGGAGGGGAAGGAGTGATGCGAGGTGGTGGAGTGTAGCGAGGTGGTGGAGTGTAGCGAGTTGTTGGAGTGTAGCGAGGCGGTGGAGTGTAGCGAGGTGGAGGTGGTGGAGTGTAGCGAGGCGGTGGAGTGTAGCGAGGCGTTGGAGTGTAGCGAGGTGGAGGTGATGGAGTGTTGCGAGGTGGAGATGGTGGAGTGTAGCGAGCTGGTGGAGTGTAGCGAGGTGGTGGAGTGTAGCGAGGTGGTGGAGTGTAGCGAGGTGGAGGTGGTGAAGTGTCGCAAGTTGGAGGTGGTGGAGTGTAGCGAGGTGGCGGAGTGTAGCGAGGTGGTGGAGTGTAGAGAGGTGGAGTGTAGAGAGGTGGTGGAGTGTAGCGAGGTGGTGAAGTGCAGTGAGGGGGTGGAGTGTAGCGAGGTGGTGGAGTGTAGCGAGGTGGTGGAGTGTAGCGAGGGGGTGGAGTGTAGCGAGGTGGTGGAGTGTAGCGAGGTGGTGGAGTGTAGCGAGTTGTTGGAGTGTTGCGAGGCGGTGGAGTGTAGCCAGGTGGAGGCGGTGGAGTGTAGCGAGGCGGTGGAGTGTAGCGAGGTGGAGTGTAGCGAGGGGGTGGAGTGTAGCCAGGGGCTGGAGTGTAGCGAGGTGGAGTGTAGCGAGGGGGTGGAGTGTAGCGACGTGGTGGAGTGTAGCGAGGGGGGGGAGTGTTGCGATGTGGTGGTGGTGGAGTGTAGTGAGGTGGAGGTGGAGGAGTGAAGCGAGGTGAAGTGTAGCGAGGTGGAGGTGGTGGAGTGTAGCGAGGTGGAGTGTAGCGAGGTGGTGGAGAGTAGCGAGGTGGTGGAGTGTAGCGAGGTGGAGAGTAGAGAGGTGGAGGTGGTGGAGTGTAGCGAGGAGGTGGAGTGTAGCGAGGTGGTGGAGTGTAGCGAGGTGGTGGAGTGTAGCGAGGTGGTGGAGTGTAGCGAGGTGGTGGAGTGTTGCGAAGTGGTGGTGGTGGAGTGAAGCGAGGTATTGGAGAGTAGCGAGGTGGAGGTGGTGGAGTGTAGCGAGGTGGTGGAGTGTAGCGAGGTGGAGTGTAGCGAGGTGGAGGTGCTGGAGTGTAGCGAGTTGGAGGTGGTGGAGTGTATCGAGGTGGAGGTGGTGGAGTGTAGCCAGGTGGTGGAGTGTTGCGAGGTGGTGGAGTGTTGCGAGGCGATGGAGTGTAGCGAGGTGTAGGTGGTGGAGTGTAGCGAGGTGGTGGAGTGTAGTGAGGTGGAGGTGGTGGAGTGTAGCGAGGCGGTGGAGTGTAGCGAGGTGGTGGAGTGTGGCGAGGCGATGGAGTGTGGCGAGGTGGAGGTGGTGGATTGTAGCGAAATGGTGGAGAGTAGCGAGGTGGAGTGAAGCGAGGTGGAGGTGGTGGAGTGTAGCGAGGTGGTGGAGTGTAGCGAGGTGGTGGAGTGTAGCGAGGGGGTGGAGTGTAGCCAGGGGCTGGAGTGTAGCGAGGTGGAGTGTAGCGAGGGGGTGGAGTGTAGCGAGGGGGTGGAGTGTAGCGACGTGCAGGTGGTGGAGTGTAGCGAGGTGGTGGAGTGTAGCGAGGCGGTGGAGTGTAGCGAGGCGGCGGAGTGTAGCGAGGTGGAGGTGGTGGAGTGTAGCGAGGTGGTGGAGTGTAGCGAGGTGGAGGTGGTGGAGTGTAGCGTGGAGATGGAGTGTAGCGAGATGGTGGAGTGTAGCGAGTGGTGGAGTGTAGCGAGGTGGAGTGTGGCGAGGTGGGGGAGTGTAGCGAGGTGGAGGTGGTGGAGTGTAGCGAGGTGGTGGAGTGTAGCGAGGTGGAGGAGTGTAGCGAGGTGGTGGAGTGTAGCTAGGTGGAGTGTGGCTAGGTGGTGGAGTGTAGCGAGGTGGAGGTGGTTTGGTGTAGCGAGGTGGTGGAGTGGAGCGAGGAGATGGAGTGTAGAGAGGTGGAGGTGGTGGAGTGTAGTTAGGTGGTGGAGTGTAGCGAGGGGGTGAGTGAAGGGAGGTGGTGGAGTGTAGCGAGTTGGAGGTGATGGAGTGTAGCGAGGTGGTGGAGTGTAGCGAGGTGGTGGAGTGTCGCGAGGTGGTGGAGTGTAGCGAGTTGGAGGTGATGGAGTGTAGCGAGGTGGTGGAGTGTCGCGAGGTGGTGGAGTGTAGCGAGGGGGAGGAGTGTAGGGAGGTGGTGGAGTGTAGCGAGGTGGTGGAGTGTAGCGAGGGTGTGGAGTGTAGGGAGGAGGTGGAGTGTAGCGAGGTGGAGTGTCGCGAGGTGCTGGAGTGTAGCGAGGTGGTGGAGTGTAGCTAGGTGGTGGAGTGTAGCGAGGTGGAGTGCAGCGAGCTGGAGGTGGTGGAGTGTAGGGAGGTGGTGGAGTGTAGCGAGGCAGTGGAGTGTAGCGAGGGGGTGGAGTGTAGGGAGGTGGTGGAGTGTAGCGAGGTGGAGTGTCGCGAGGTGGTGGAGTGTAGTGAGGTGGTGGAGTGTAGCGAGGTGGTGGAGTGTAGCGAGGTGGAGTGCAGCGAGCTGGAGGTGGTGGAGTGTAGCGAGGTGGTGGAGTGTAGCGAGGGGGTGGAGTGTAGCGAGTTGGTGGAGTGTAGTGAGGAGGAGGTGGTGGAGTGTAGCGAGGTGGTGGAGTGTAGCGAGGTGGAGGTGGTGGAGTGTAGCGAGGTGGTGGAGTGTAGCGAGGTGGTGGAGTGTAGCGAGGTGGAGTGTAGTGAGGTGGTGGAGTGTAGCGAGGTGGTGGAGTGTAGCGAGGAGGAGGTGGTGGAGTGTAGCGAGGTGGTGTAGTGTGGCGAGGCGGTGGAGTGTAGCGAGGTGGTGGAGTGTATCGAGGTGGAGGTGGTGGAGTGCAGCGAGGTGGTGGAGAGTAGCGACGTGGTGGAGTGTAGCGAGGTGGTGGAGTGTAGCGAGGGGGTGGAGTGAAGCGAGGTGGTGGAGTGTAGCGACGTGGTGGAGTGTAGCGAGGTGGAGCTGGTGGAGTGTAGCGAGGTGGTGGAGTGTAGTGAGGTGGTGGAGTGTAGCGAGGGGGTGGAGTGTAGCGAGGTGGTGGAGTGTAGCGGAGGGGGTGGAGTGTAGCGAGGTGCTGGAGTGTAGCGAGGGGGTGGAGTGTAGCGAATTGGTGGAGTGTAGCGAGGAGATGGAGTGTAGCGAGGGGTTGGAGTGTAACGAGGTGGTGGAGTGTAGCGAGGTGGTGGAGTGTAGCGAGGGGGTGGAGTGTAGCGAGGTGGTGGAGTGTAGCAAGGGGGTGGAGTGTAGCGAGCTGGAGGTGGTGGAGTGTAGCGAGGAAGTGGAGTGTAGCGAGGTGTGTGGAGTGTAGCGAGGTGGTGGAGTGTAGCGAGGTGGTGGAGTGTAGCGAGGTGGTTGAGTGTAGCGAGGTGGTGGAGTGCAGCGAGGGGGTGGAGTGTAGCGAGGTGGTGGAGTGTAGCGAGGTGGTGGAGTGTAGCGTGGTGGTGGAGTGTAGCGAGGTGGTGGAGTGTAGCGTTGCGGTGGAGTGTAGCGAGGGGGTGGAGTGTAGCCAGGTGGTGGAGTGTAGCGAGGTGTAGTGTAGCGAGCTGGAGGTGGTGGAGTGTAGCGAGGTGGTGGAGTGTAGCGAGGTGGTGGAGTGTAGCGAGGTGGTGGAGTGTAGCGAGGTGGAGGTGGTGGAGTGTAGCGAGGTGGTGGAGCGTAGCGAGGGGATGGAGTGTAGCGAGGTGGTGGAGTGTAGCGAGGGGATGGAGTGTAGCGAGGTGGTGGAGTGTAGCGAGGCGGTGGAGTGTAGCGAGGTGATGGAGTGTAGGGAGGTGGTGGAGTGTAGCGAGGTGGAGGTGGTGAAGTGTAGCGAGGTGGAGGTGGTCTAGTGTAGCGAGGTGGAGGTGGTGGAGTGTAGCGAGGTGGAGGTGATGGAGTGGAGCGAGGTGGTGGAGTGTAGCAAGGTGGAGGTGCTGGAGTGTAGTGAGGTGGTAGAGTGTAGCGAGGCGGTGGAGTGTAGCGAGGTGGAGGTGGTGGCGTGTGCGAGGTGGTGGAGTGTAGCGAGGTGGTGGAGTGTAGCGAGGTGGTGGAGTGTAGTGAGAGTTTGAGAGTATCGAGGGGCTGAGTGTAGCGAGGTGGTGGAGTGTAGCGAGGTAGTGGAGTGTTGCGAGGAGGTGGAGTGTAGCGAGGTGGTGGAGTGTAGTGAAGGGGTGGGGTGTAGCGAGGTGGAGTGTAGCGAGGTGGAGTGTAGAGAGGTGGTGCAGTGTAGGCGAGGTGGTGGAGTGTAGCGAGGTGGAGTGTAGAGAGGTGGTGAAGTGTAGCGAGGTGGTGGAGTGTAGCGAGGTGGAGGTGGTGGAGTGTAGCGAGGTGGTGGAGTGTAGCGAGGTGGTGGAGTGTAGCGAGGTGGTGGAGTGTAGCGAGGTGGTGGAGTGTAGTGAGGTGGTGGAGTGTAGCGAGGGGATGGAGTGTAGCGAGGTGGTGGAGTGTAGCGAGTTGTTGGAGTGTTGCGAGGCGGTGGTGGTGTAGTGAGGTGGAGGTGGTGGAGTGTAGCGAGGCGGTGGAGTGTAACGAGGCGTTGGAGTGTAGCGAGGTGGAGGGGAAGGAGTGATGCGAGGTGGTGGAGTGTAGCGAGATGGTGGAGTGTAGCGAGTTGTTGGAGTGTAGCGAGGCGGTGGAGTGTAGCGAGGTGGAGGTGGTGGAGTGTAGCGAGGCGGTGCAGTGTAGCGAGGCGTTGGAGTGTAGCGAGGTGGAGGTGATGGAGTGTTGCGAGGTGGAGATGGTGGAGTGTAGCGAGCTGGTGGAGTGTAGCGAGGTGGTGGAGTGTAGCGAGGTGGTGGGAGTGTAGCGAGGTGGAGGTGGTGAAGTGTCGCAAGGTGGAGGTGGTGGAGTGTAGCGAGGTGGTGGAGTGTAGCGAGGTGGTGGAGTGTAGCGAGGTGGATTGTAGAGAGGTGGTGGAGTGTTAGCGAGGTGGTGAAGTGCAGTGAGGGGGTGGAGTGTAGCGAGGGAGTGGAGTGTAGCGAGGTGGTGGTGTGTAGCGAGGTGGTGGAGTGTAGCGAGGGGGTGGAGTGTAGCGAGGTGGTGGAGTGTAGCGAGGTGGTGGAGTGTAGCGAGGTGGTGGAGTGTACCGAGGTGGTGGAGTGTTGCGAGGTGGTGGTGGTGGATTGTAGCGAGGTGGAGTGTAGCGAGGTGGTGGAGAGTAGCAAGGTGGTGGAGTGTAGCGAGGTGGTGGAGTGTTGCGAGGTGGTGGTGGTGGAGTGAAGCGAGGTATTGGAGAGTAGCGAGGTGGAGGTGGTGGAGTGTAGCAAGGTGGTGGAGTGTAGCGAAGTGGAGTGTAGCGAGGTGGAAGTGCTGGAGTGTAGCGAGTTGGAGGTGGTGGTGGAGTGAGGTGGAGGTGGTGAGTGTAGCCAGGTGGTGGAGTGCGAGTTGCGAGGGTGGAGTGTTGCGAGGCGATGGAGTGGTAGCGAGGTGTAGGTGGTGGGAGTGTAGCGAGGTGGTGGAGGTAGTGAGGTGGAGGTGTGGAGTGTAGCGAGGCGGTGGAGTGTAGCGAGGTGGTTGGAGTGTGGGCGAGGCGATGGAGTGTAGCGAGGTGGAGGTGGTGGATTGTAGCGAAATGGTGGAGAGTAGCGAGGTGGAGTGAAGCGAGGTGGAGGTGGTGGAGTGTAGCGGAGGTGGTGGAGTGTAGCGAGGTGGTGGAGTGTAGCGAGGGCGGTGGAGTGTAGCGAGGTGGAGGTGGTGGAGTGTAGCGAGGTGGTGGAGTGTAGCAAGGTGGAGGTGGTGGAGTGTAGCGAGGTGGTGGTGTGTAGCGAGGGGCTGGAGTGTAGCGAGGGGTGGTGAGTGTAGCGAGGTGGTGGAGTGTAGCGAGGGGGTGGAGTGTAGCGAGGGGCTGGAGTGTAGCGAGGTGGAGTGTAGCGAGGGGGTGGAGTGTAGCGAGGGGTGGAGTGTAGCGAGGGGGTGGAGTGTAGCGAGGGGGTGGAGTGTAGCGAGGCGGTGGAGTTTAGCGAGGTGGTGGTGGTGGAGTTTAGTGAGGTGGAGGTGGAGGAGTGAAGCGAGGTGAAGTGTAGCGAGGTGGAGGTGGTGGAGTGTAGCGAGGTGGAGTGTAGCGAGGTGGTGGAGAGTAGCGAGGTGGTGGAGTGTAGCGAGGTGGAGTGTAGAGAGGTGGAGGTGGTGGAGTGTAGCGAGGAGGTGGAGTGTAGCGAGGTGGTGGAGTGTAGCGAGGTGGTGGAGTGTTGCGAGGTGGTGGTGGTGGAGTGTAGCGAGGTGGTGGAGAGTAGCGAGGTGGAGGTGGTGGAGTGTAGCGAGGTGGTGGAGTGTAGCGAGGTGGAGTGTAGCGAGGTGGAGGTGCTGGAGTGTAGCGAGTTGGAGGTGGTGGAGTGTATCGAGGTGGAGGTGGTGGAGTGTAGCGAGGCGGTGGAGTGTAGCGAGGTGGAGTGTAGCGAGGTGGTGGAGTGTAGCGAGGTGGAGTGTAGCGAGGTGGTGGAGTGTAGCGAAGTGGTGGAGTGTAGCGAGGTGGTGGAGTGTAGCGAGGTGGTGGAGTGTTGCGAGGTGGTGGTGGTGGAGCGTAGCGAGGTGGTGGAGAGTAGCGAGGTGGAGGTGGTGGAGTGTAGCGAGGTGGTGGAGTGTAGCGAGGTGGAGTGTAGCGAGGTGGAGGTGCTGGAGTGTAGCGAGTTGGAGGTGGTGGAGTGTGTCGAGGTGGAGGTGGTGGAGTGTAGCAAGGTGGTGGAGTGTTGCGAGGTGGTGGAGTGTTGCGAGGCGAAGGAGTGTAGCGAGGTGGAGGTGGTGGAGTGTAGCGAGGTGGTGGAGTGTAGCGAGGTGCAGGTGGTGGAGTGTAGCGAGGTGGTGGAGTGTTGCGAGGCGGTGGAGTGTAGCGAGGTGGATGTGGTGGAGTGTAGCAAGGTGGAGGTGGTGGATTGTAGCGAGGTGGTGGAGTGTAGCGAGGTGGAGTGTAGCGAGGTGGAGGTGGTGGAGTGTAGCGAGGTGGTGGAGTGTAGCGAGGTGCAGGTGGTGGAGTGTAGCGAGGTGGTGGAGTGTAGCGAGGCGGTGGAGTGTAGCGAGGCGGCGGAGTGTAGCGAGGTGGAGGTGGGTGAGTGTAGCGAGGTGAAGTGTAGCGAGGTGGAGGTGGTGGAGTGTAGCGAGGTGGAGGTGGTGGAGTGTAGCGTGGAGGTGGAGTGTAGCGAGCTGGTGGAGTGTAGCGAGGTGGAGTGTAGCGAGGTGGAGTGTAGCGAGGTGGAGGTGGTGGAGTGTAGCGAGGTGGTGGAGTGTAGCGAGGTGCAGGTGGTGGAGTGTAGCGAGGTGGTGGAGTGTAGCGAGGCGGTGGAGTGTAGCGAGGCGGCGGAGTGTAGCGAGGTGGAGGTGGTGGAGTGTAGCGAGGTGAAGTGTAGCGAGGTGGAGGTGGTGGAGTGTAGCGAAGTGGAGGTGGTGGAGTGTAGCGTGGAGGTGGAGTGTAGCGAGATGGTGGAGTGTAGCGAGGTGGTGGAGTGTAGCGAGGTGGAGTGTGGCGAGGTGTTGGAGTGTAGCGAGGTGGAGGTGGTGGAGTGTAGCGAGGTGGTGGAGTGTAGCGAGGTGGAGGAGTGTAGCGAGGTGGTAGAGTGTAGCTAGGTGGAGTGTGGCTAGGTGGTGGAGTGTAGCGAGGTGGAGGTGGTTTGGTGTGACGAGGTGGTGGAGTGGAGCGAGGAGATGGAGTGTAGAGAGGTGGAGGTGGTGGAGTGTAGGGAGGTGGTGGAGTGTAGCGAGGGGGTGGAGTGAAGGGAGGTGGTGGAGTGTAGCGAGTTGGAGGTGATGGAGTGTAGCGAGGTGGTGGAGTGTAGCGAGGTGGTGGAGTGTAGCGAGGTGGTGGAGTGTCGCGAGGTGGTGGAGTGTAGCGAGTTGGAGGTGATGGAGTGTAGCGAGGTGGTGGAGTGTCGCGAGGTGGTGGAGTGTAGCGAGGGGGAGGAGTGTAGGGAGGTGGTGGAGTGTAGCGAGGTGGTGGAGTGTAGTGAGGGGGTGGAGTGTAGGGAGGTGTTGGAGTGTAGCGAGGTGGAGTGTCGCGAGGTGCTGGAGTGTAGCGAGGTAGTGGAGTGTAGCTAGGTGGTGGAGTGTAGCGAGGTGGAGTGCAGCGAGCTGGAGGAGGTGGAGTGTAGGGAGGTGGTGGAGTGTAGCGAGTTGGAGGTGATGGTGTAGCGAGGTGGTGGAGGGAAGCGAGGTGGTGGAGTGTGGCTAGGTGGTGGAGTGTAGCGAGGTGGAGGTGGTTTGGTGTGACGAGGTGGTGGAGTGGAGCGAGGAGATGGAGTGTAGAGAGGTGGAGGTGGTGGAGTGTAGGGAGGTGGTGGAGTGTAGCGAGGGGGTGGAGTGTAGGGAGGTGGTGGAGTGTAGCGAGGTGGAGTGTCGCGAGGTGGTGGAGTGTAGCGAGGTGGTGGAGTGTAGGGAGGTGGTGGAGTGTAGCGAGGTGGAGTGCAGCGAGCTGGAGGTGGTGGAGTGTGGCGAGGTGGTGGAGTGTAGCGAGGGGGTGGAGTGTAGCGAGTTGGTGGAGTGTAGTGAGGAGGAGGTGGTGGAGTGTAGCAAGGTGGTGGAGTGTAGCGAGGTGGAGGTGGTGGAGTGTAGCGAGGGGGTGGAGTGTAGCGAGGTGGAGGTGGTGGAGTGTAGCGAGGTGGTGGAGTGTAGCGAGGTGGTGGAGTGTAGCAAGGGGGTGGAGTGTAGCGAGGTGGAGAAGTGTTGCGAGGTGGTGGAGTGTAGCGAGGTGGTGGAGTGTAGCGAGGTGGAGGTGGTGGAGTGTAGCGAGGTGGTGGAGTGTAGCGAGGTGGTGGAGTGTAGCGAGGTGGTGGAGTGTAGCGAGGAGGAGGTGGTGGAGTGTAGCGCGGTGGTGGAGTGTAGCGAGGTGGTGGAGTGTAGCGAGGAGGAGGTGGTGCAGTGTAGCGAGGTGGTGGAGTGTAGCGAGGTGGTGGAGTGTATCGACGTGGAGGTGGTGGAGTGTTGCGAGGTGGTGGAGTGTAGCGACGTGGTGGAGTGTAGCGAGGTGGTGAAGTGTAGCGAGGGGGTGGAGTGTAGAAAGGTGGTGGAGTGTAGCGAGGTGGTGGAGTGTAGCGAGGTGGTGGAGTGTAGCGAGGTGGAGGTGGTGGAGTGTAGCGAGGTGGTGGAGTGTAGCGAGGTGGTGGAGTGTAGCGAGGTGGTGGAGTGTAGTGAGGTGGAGGTGGTGGAGTGTAGGGAGGTGGTGAAGTGTAGCGAGGTGGTGGAGTGTAGCGAGGTGGTGGAGTGTAGCGAGGTGGTGGAGTGTAGCGAGGTGGTGGAGTGTAGAGAGGTGGTGGAGTGTATCGAGGGGCTGGAGTGTAGCGAGGTGGTGGAGTGTAGCGAGGTGGTGGAGTGTAGCGAGGTGGTGGAGTTTAGCGAGGTGGTGGAGTGTATCGAGGGGCTGGAGTGAAGCGAGGTGGAGTGTAGAGAGGTGGTGGAGTGTAGTGAGGTGGATGAGTGTAGTGAGGAGTTGGAGTGTAGCGAGGTGGTGGAGTGTAGCGAGGGGGTAGAGTGTAGCGAGGTGGAGTGTAGCGAGGTGGTGGTGTGCAGCGAGGTGGTGGAGTGTAGCGAGGTGGTGGAGTGTAGCGAGGTGGTGGAGTGTTGCGAGGTGGTGGAATGTAGGGAGGTAGAGTGTAGCGAGGTGGTGGAGTGTAGCGAGGGGGTGGAGTGTAGCGAGGTGGTGGAGTGTAGCGAGGTGGTGGAGTGTAGCGAGGTTGTGGAGTGTAGCGAGGAGTTGGAGTGTAGAGAGGGGGTGGAGTGTAGCGAGGGGGTGGAGTGTAGCGAGGTGGTGGAGTGTAGCGAGGAGCTGGAGTGTAGCGAGGGTGTGGAGTGTAGCGAGGTGGAGGTGGTGGAGTGTAGCGAGGTGGTGGAGTGTAGCGAGGGGGTGGAGTGTAGCGAGGTGGTGCAGTGTAGCAAGGTGGTGGAGTGTAGCGAGGTGGTGGAGTGTAGTGAGGTGGTGGAGTGTAGCGAGGTGGTGGAGTGTTGCGAGGTGGTGGAGTGTACCGAGGTGGTGGAGTGTAGCGAGGTGGTGGAGTGTAGTGAAGTGGTGGAGTGTATCGAGGGGCTGGAGTGTAGCGCGGGGGTGTAGTGTCGCGAGGTGGTGGAGTGTAGCGAGGTGGTGGAGTGTAGCGAGGTGGAGTGGGTGGAGTGTAGCGAGGTGGATTGTAGCGAGGTGGAGGAGTGTAACGATGAGGTGGAGTGTAGCGAGGCGGTGGAGTGTAGCGAGGTGGTGGAGTGTAGCGAGGTGGTGGAGTGTAGCGAGGTTGTGGAGTGTAGCGAGGTGGTGGAGTGTAGCGAGGTGGTGGAGTGTAGCGAGGTGGTGGAGAGTAGCGAGGTGGTGGATTGTTGCGAGGTGGTGGAGTGTAGCGAGGTGGTGGAGTGTAGTGAAGTGGTGGAGTGTATCGAGGGGCTGGAGTGTAGAGCCGGGGTCGAGTGTAGCGAGGTGGTGGAGTGTAGCGAGGTGGTGGAGTGTAGCGAGGTGGTGGTGTGTAGCGAGGTGGTGGAGTGTAGCGAGGTGGTGGAGTGTAGCGAGGTGGTGGAGTGTAGCGAGGTGGTGGAGTGTTGCGAGGTGGTGGAGTGTAGCGAGGTGGTGGAGTTTAGCGAGGTGGTGGAGTTTATCGAGGGGCTGGAGTGAAGCGAGGTGGAGTGTAGAGAGGTGGTGGAGTGTAGTGAGGTGGTGGAGTGTAGGGAGGGGGTGGAGTGTAGCTAGGTGGTGCAGTGTAGCGAGGCGGTGGAGTGAAGCGAGGTGGTGGAGTGTAGCGAGGCGGTGGAGTGTAGCGAGGTGGAGGTGGTGGAGTGTAGCGAGGTGGTGGAGAGTAGCGAGGTGGAGGTGGTGGTGTGTAGCGAGGTGGTGGAGTGTTGCGAGGTGGAGGTGGTAGAGTGTAGCGAGGTGGAGGTGCTGGAGTGTAGCGAGGCGGTGGAGTGTAGCGAGGTGGAGTGGGTGGAGTGTAGCGAGGTGGATTGTAGCGAGGTGGTGGAGTGTAGCGATGTGGTGGAGTGTAGCGAGGCGGTGGAGTGTAGCGAGGTGGAGGTGGTGGAGTGTAGCGAGGTGGTGGAGTGTAGCGAGGTGGTGGAGTGTAGCGAGGTGGTGGAGTGTAGCGAGGAGGAGGTGGTGGAGTGTAGCGCGGTGGTGGAGTGTAGCGAGGTGGTGGAGTGTAGCGAGGAGGAGGTGGTGCAGTGTAGCGAGGTGGTGGAGTGTAGCGAGGTGGTGGAGTGTATCGACGTGGAGGTGGTGGAGTGTTGCGAGGTGGTGGAGTGTAGCGACGTGGTGGAGTGTAGAGAGGTGGTGAAGTGTAGCGAGGGGGTGGAGTGTAGAAAGGTGGTGGAGTGTAGCGAGGTGGTGGAGTGTAGCGAGGTGGTGGAGTGTAGCGAGGTGGAGGTGGTGGAGTGTAGCGAGGTGGTGGAGTGTAGCGAGGTGGTGGAGTGTAGCGAGGTCGTGGAGTGTAGTGAGGTGGAGGTGGTGGAGTGTAGGGAGGTGGTGAAGTGTAGCGAGGTGCTGGAGTGTAGCGAGGTGGTGGAGTGTAGCGAGGTGGTGGAGTGTAGCGAGGTGGTGGAGTGTAGAGAGGTGGTGGAGTGTATCGAGGGGCTGGAGTGTAGCGAGGTGGTGGAGTGTAGCGAGGTGGTGGAGTGTAGCGAGGTGGTGGAGTTTAGCGAGGTGGTGGAGTGTATCGAGGGGCTGGAGTGAAGCGAGGTGGAGTGTAGAGAGGTGGTGGAGTGTAGTGAGGTGGTGGAGTGTAGTGAGGAGTTGGAGTGTAGCGAGGTGGTGGAGTGTAGCGAGGGGGTAGAGTGTAGCGAGGTGGAGTGTAGCGAGGTGGTGGTGTGCAGCGAGGTGGTGGAGTGTTGCGAGGTGGTGGAATGTAGGGAGGTAGAGTGTAGCGAGGTGGTGGAATGTAGGGAGGTAGAGTGTAGCGAGGTGGTGGAGTGTAGCGAGGTGTGGAGTGTATCGAGGGGCTGGAGTGTAGCGAGGGGGTGGAGTGTAGCGAGGTGGTGGAGTGTAGCGAGGTGGTGGAGTGTAGCGAGGTTGTGGAGTGTAGCGAGGAGTTGGAGTGTAGAGAGGGGGTGGAGTGTAGCGAGGGGGTGGAGTGTAGCGAGGTGGTGGAGTGTAGCGAGGAGCTGGAGTGTAGCGAGGGTGTGGAGTGTAGCGAGGTGGAGGTGGTGGAGTGTAGCGAGGTGGTGGAGTGTAGCGAGGGGGTGGAGTGTAGCGAGGTGGTGCAGTGTAGCAAGGTGGTGGAGTGTAGCGAGGTGGTGGAGTGTAGTGAGGTGGTGGAGTGTAGCGAGGTGGTGGAGTGTTGCGAGGTGGTGGAGTGTAGCGAGGTGGTGGAGTGTAGCGAGGTGGTGGAGTGTAGTGAAGTGGTGGAGTGTATCGAAGGGCTGGAGTGTAGCGCGGGGGTGTAGTGTCGCGAGGTGGTGGAGTGTAGCGAGGTGGTGGAGTGTAGCGAGGTGGAGTGGGTGGAGTGTAGCGAGGTGGATTGTAGCGAGGTGGAGGAGTGTAACGATGAGGTGGAGTGTAGCGAGGCGGTGGAGTGTAGCGAGGTGGTGGAGTGTAGCGAGGTGGTGGAGTGTAGCGAGGTTGTGGAGTGTAGCGAGGTGGTGGAGTGTAGCGAGGTGGTGGAGTGTAGCGAGGTGGTGGAGAGTAGCGAGGTGGTGGATTGTTGCGAGGTGGTGGAGTGTAGCGAGGTGGTGGAGTGTAGTGAAGTGGTGGAGTGTATCGAGGGGCTGGAGTGTAGAGCGGGGGTGGAGTGTAGCGAGGTGGTGGAGTGTAGCGAGGTGGTGGAGTGTAGCGAGGTGGTGGTGTGTAGCGAGATGGTGGAGTGTAGCGAGGTGGTGGAGTGTAGCGAGGTGGTGGAGTGTAGCGAGGTGGTGGAGTGTTGCGAGGTGGTGGAGTGTAGCGAGGTGGTGGAGTTTAGCGAGGTGGTGGAGTTTATCGAGGGGCTGGAGTGAAGCGAGGTGGAGTGTAGAGAGGTGGTGGAGTGTAGTGAGGTGGTGGAGTGTAGGGAGGGGGTGGAGTGTAGCTAGGTGGTGCAGTGTAGCGAGGCGGTGGAGTGAAGCGAGGTGGTGGAGTGTAGCGAGGCGGTGGAGTGTAGCGAGGTGGAGGTGGTGGAGTGTAGCGAGGTGGTGGAGAGTAGCGAGGTGGAGGTGGTGGTGTGTAGCGAGGTGGTGGAGTGTTGCGAGGTGGAGGTGGTAGAGTGTAGCGAGGTGGAGGTGCTGGAGTGTAGCGAGGCGGTGGAGTGTAGCGAGGTGGTGAGTGTAGCGAGGCGGTGGAGTGTAGCGAGGTGGTGGAGTGTAGCGAGGTGGTGGAGTGTTGCGAGGTGGTGGAGTGTAGCGAGGTGGTGGAGTGTAGCGAGGTGGTGGAGTGTAGTGAAGTGGTGGAGTGTAGCGAGGTGGTGTAGTTTAGCGAGGTGGTGGAGTGTAGCGAGGTGGAGGTGATGGAGTTTTGCGAGGTGGAGATGGTGGAGTGTAGTGAGGTGGTGGAGTGTAGCGAGGTGGTGGAGTGTAGCGAGGTGGTGGTGATGGACTGTTGCGAGGTGGAGATGGTGGAGTGTAGCGAGGTTGTGGAGTATAGCGAGGTGAATGAGTGTAGCGAAGTGGTGGAGTTTAGCAAGGTGGAGGTGGTGGAGTGTAGCGAGGTGGTGGAGTGTAGCGAAGCGGTGGAGTGTAGCGAGGTGGTCGAGTGTAGCGAGGTGGAGTGTAGCGAGGTGGAGTGTAGCGAGGTGGTGGAGTGTAGCGAGGTGGTGGAGTGAAGCGAGGTGGTGGAGTGTAGCGAGGTGGTGGAGTATAGCGAGGTGGTGGAGTGTAGCGAGGGTGTGGAGTGTAGCGAGGTGGTGGAGTGTAGCGAGGGGATGGAGTGTAGCGAGGTGGAGAGAAGAGAGGTGGTGGAGTGTAGCGAGGTGGTGGACTGTAGCGAGGGGGGGAAGTGTTGCGAGCTGGTGGAGTGTAGCGAGGTGCTGGAGTGTAGCGAGGTGGAGGTGGTGGTCTGTAGCGAGGTGGTGAGGTGTTGCGAGTGGGTGGAGTGTAGCGAGGTGGTGGAGTGTAGCGAGGTGGTGGAGGGTAGAGAGGTGGTGGATTGTATCGAGGGGCTGGAGTGTAGCGAGGTGGTGGTGTGTAGCGAGGTGGTGGAGTGTTGCGAGGTGGTGGAGTGTAGCGAGGTGGTGGAGTGTAGCGAGGCGGTGGAGTGTAGTGAGGTGGTGGAGTGTTGCGAGGTGGTGAAGTGTAGCGAGGTGGTGGAGTGTAGCGAGGCGGTGGAGTGTAGCGAGGCGGTGGAGTGTAGCGAGGTGGTGGAGTGTAGCGAGGTGGTGGAGTGTAGCGATGGGCTGGAGTGAAGCGAGGTGGAGTGTAGAGAGGTGGTGGAGTGTAGTGAGGTGGAGGAGTGTAGTGAGGGGGTGGAGTGTAGCGAGGTGGTGGAGTGTAGCGAGGGGGTAGAGTGTAGCGAGGTGGAGTGTAGCGAGGTGGTGGAGTCTAGCGAGGTGGTGGAGTGTTGCGAGGGGGTGGAGTGCAGCGAGGTGGAGTGTAGCGAGGTGGTGGAGTGTTGCGAGGTGGTGGAGTGTAGCGAGGTAGAGTGTAGCGAGGTGGTGGAGTGTAGCGAGGGGGTAGAGTGTATCGAGGGGCTGGAGTGTAGCGAGGGGGTGGAGTGTAGCGAGGTGGTGGAGTGTAGCGAGGTGGTGGAGTGTAGCGAGGTGGTGGAGTGTAGCGAGGTGGTGGAGTTTAGCGAGGTGGTGGAGTGTATCGAGGGGCTGGAGTGAAGCGAGGTGGAGTGTAGAGAGGTGGTGGAGTGTAGTGAGGTGGTGGAGTGTAGTGAGGGGGTGGAGTGTAGCGAGGTGGTGGAGTGTAGCGAGGGGGTAGATTGTAGCGAGGTGGAGTGTAGCGAGGTGGTGGAGTGTAGCGAGGTGGAGGTGGTGGAGTGTAGCGAGGTGGTGGAGTGTAGCGAGGGGGTGGAGTGCAGCGAGGTGGAGTGTAGCTGTTGGGGGAGTGTTGCGAGGTGGTGGAGTGTAGCGAGGTAGACTGTAGCGAGGTGGTGGAATGTAGCGAGGTGGTGGAGTGTAGCGAGGTGGTGGAGTGTAGTGAGGTTGTGGAGTGTAGCGAGGAGTTGGAGTGTAGCAAGGTGGTGGAGTGTAGTGAGGTTGTGGAGTGTAGCGAGGAGTTGGAGTGTAGCAAGGTGGTGGAGTGTAGCGAGGTGGAGGTGGTGGAGTGTAGCGAGGCGTTGGAGTGAAGCGAGGTGGTGGAGTGTAGCGAGGCGGTGGAGTGTAGCGAGGTGGAGGTGGTGGAGTGTAGCAAGGTGGTGGAGTGTTGCGAGGTGGTGGAGTGTAGCGAGGCGGTGGAGTGTAGCGAGGTTGTGGAGTGTAGCGAGGGAGTGGAGTGTAGCGAGGTGGAGTGTAGAGAGGTGGTGGAGTGTAGCGAGGGGGTGGAGTGTAGCGAGGTGGTGGAGTGTAGCGAGGGGGTAGAGTGTAGCGAGGTGGAGTGTAGCGAGGTGGTGGTGTGTAGCGAGGTGGTGGAGTGTAGCGAGGCGGTGGAGTGTAGCGAGGTGGAGGTGGTGGAGTGTAGCAAGGTGGTGGAGTGTAGCGAGGTGGAGGTGGTGGAGTGTAGCGAGGTGGTGGGGAGTAGCGAGGTGGAGGTGGTGGAGTATTGCGAGGTGGTGGAGTGTAGCGAGGTGGAGTGGGTGGAGTGTAGCGAGGTGGATTGTAGCGAGGTGGTAGAGTGTAGCGAGGTGGAGGTGCTGGAGTGTAGCGAGGCGGTGGAGTGTAGCGAGGTGGAGTGGGTGGAGTGTAGAAAGGTGGATTGTAGCGTGGTGGTTAAGTGTAGCGATGTGGTGGAGTGTAGCGAGGCGGTGGAGTGTAGCGAGGTGGTGAGTGTAGCGAGGCGGTGGAGTGTAGCGAGGTGGTGGAGTGTAGCAAGGTGGTGGAGTGTTGCGAGGTGGTGGAGTGTAGCGAGGTGGTGGAGTGTAGTGAAGTGTTGGAGTGTAGCGAGGTGGTGGAGTGTAGCGAGGCGGTGGAGTGTAGCGAGGTGGAGATGGTGGAGTGTAGCGAGGCGGTGGAGTGTAGCGAGGGGCTGGAGTGTATCGAGGGGCTGGAGTGTAGCGAGGGTGTAAAGTTTAGCGAGGTGGTGGAGTGTAGCGAGGTGGTGGAGTGTAGCGAGGGGGTGGAGTGTATCGAGGGGCTGGAGTGTAACGAGTGGGTGGAGTGTAGCGAGGTGGTGGAGTGTTGCAAGGTGGTGGAGTGTAGCGAGGTGATGGAGCGTAGCGAGGGGGGGGAGTGTATCGAGGGGCTGGAGTGTTGCGAGGTGGTGGAGTGTAGAGAGGTGGTGGAGTGTAGCGAGGTGGTGGAGTGTAGCGAGGTGGTGGAGTGTAACGAGGTGGTGGAGTGTAGCGAGGTGGTGGAGTGTAGCGAGGTGGAGTGTAGAGAGGTGGTGGAGTGTAGCGAGGTGGAGGTGGTGGAGTGTAGCGAGGTGGTGGAGTGTAGCGAGGTGGTAGAGTGTTGCGAGGTGGTGGAGTGTAGCGAGGTGGAGGTGGTGGAGTGTAGCGAGGTGGTGGAGTGTTGCGAGGTGGTGGAGTGTAGCGAGGTGGTGGAGTGTATCGAGGGGATGGAGTGTAGCGAGGGGGTGCAGTGTAACGAGGTGGAGTGTAGCGAGGGGGTGAAGTGTAGCGAGTTGGTGGAGTGTAGCGAGGTGGTGGAGTGTAGTGAAGGGGTGGAGTGTAGCGAGGTGGTGGATTGTAGCGACGTGGTGGAGTGTCGCGAGGTGGTGGAGTGTAGCGAGGCGGTGGAGTGTAGCAAGGTGGTGGAGTGTAGCGAGGTGGTGGAGTGTAGCGAGGTGGAGGTGCTGGAGTGTAGCAAGGTGGTGGAGTGTAGCGAGGTGGAGTGGGTGGAGTGTAGCGAGGTGGAGTGTAGAGAGGTGGTGGAGTGTAGCGAGGTGGTGGAGTGTAGCGAGGTGGAGTGTAGCGAGGTGGTGGAGTGTAGCGAGGTGGTGGAGTGTAGCGAGGTGGACGTGGTGGAGTGTAGCGAGGTGGTGGAGTGTAGCGAGGGGGTGGAGAGTAGCTAGGTGGTGGAGTGTATCGAGGAGGAGGTGGTGTAGTGAAGCGAGGTGGTGGAGTGTAGCGAGGTGGTGGAGTGTAGCGAGGTGGTGGAGTGTAGCGAGGTAGAGGTGGTGGAGTGTAGCGAGATGGTGGAGTGTAGCGAGGTGGTGGAGTGTAGCGAGGTGGTGGAGTGTAGCGAGGTGGTGGAGTGTAGCGAGGTGGAGTGTAGCGAGGTGGTGGAGTGTAGCGAGGTGGTGGAGTGTAGCGAGGGGGTGGAGTGTAGCGAGGGGGTGGAGTGTAGCGAGGTGGTGGAGTGTAGCCAGGGGGTGGAGTGTAGCGAGGGGGTGGAGTGTAGCGAGGGGGTGGAGAGTAGCGAGGTGGTGGAGTGTAGCGAGGGGGTGGAGTGTAGCGAGGGGGTGGAGTGTAGCGAGGGGGTGGAGTGTAGCGAGGGGGTGGAGTGTAGCGAGGTGGTGGAGTGTAGACAGGTGGAGTGTAGAGAGGAGGTGGAGTGTAGCGAGGTGGTGGAGTGTAGCGAGGTGGATTGTAGCGAGGTGGTGGAGTGCACCGAGGTGGAGGTGTTGGAGTGTAGCGAGGTGGAGTGTAGCGAGGTGGTGGAGTGTAGCGAGGTGGAGGTGGTGGAGTGTAGCGAGGTGGTGGAGTGTAGCGAGGGGGTGGAGAGTAGCGAGGTGGTGGAGTGTATCGAGGAGGAGGTGGTGTAGTGAAGCGAGGTGGTGGAGCGTAGTCAGGTGGTGGAGTGTTGCGAGGTGGTGGAGTGTAGCGAGGTGGTGGAGTGTAGCGAGGGGGTGGAGAGTAGCGAGGTGGTGGAGTGTATCGAGGAGGAGGTGGTGTAGTGAAGCGAGGTGGTGGAGTGTAATGAGGTGGTGGAGTGTTGCGAGGTGGTGGAGTGTAGCGAGGTGCAGTTGGTGGAGTGTTGCGAGGTGGTGGAGTGTAGCGAGGTGGTGGAGTGTGGCGAGGGGGTGGAGTGTAGCGAGGTGGTGGAGTGTAGCGAGGATGTGGAGTGTAGCGAGGTGGTGGAGTGTAGCGAGGGGGTGGAGTGTAGCGAGGGGGTGGAGTGTAGCGAGGTGTTGAAGTGTAGCGAGGTGGTGGAGTGTAGCGAGGGGGTGGAGTGTAGCCAGGGGCTGGAGTGTAGCGAGGTGGAGTGTAGCGAGGGGGTGGAGTGTAGCGAGGGGGTGGAGTGTAGCGACGTGGTGGAGTGTAGCGAGGTGGGGGAGTGTTGCGATGTGGTGGTGCTGGAGTGTAGTGAGGTGGAGGTGGAGGAGTGAAGCGAGGTGAAGTGTAGCGAGGTGGAGGTGGTGGAGTGTAGCGAGGTGGAGTGTAGCGAGGTGGTGGAGTGTAGCGAGGTGGAGTTTAGCGAGGTGGAGGTGCTGGAGTGTAGCGAGTTGGAGGTGGTGGAGTGTATCGAGGTGGAGGTGGTGGAGTGTAGCCAGGTGGTGGAGTGTTGCGAGGTGGTGGAGTGTTGCGAGGCGATGGAGTGTAGCGAGGTGTAGGTGGTGGAGTGTAGCGAGGTGGTGGAGTGTAGTGAGGTGGTGGAGTGTAGCGAGGTGGTGGAGTGTTGCGAGGTGGTGGAGTGTAGCGAGGTGGTGGAGTGTAGCGAGGTGGTGGAGTGTAGTGAAGTGGTGGAGTGTATCGAGGGGCTGGAGTGTAGCGCGGGGGTGTAGTGTCGCGAGGTGGTGGAGTGTAGCGAGGTGGTGGAGTGTAGCGAGGTGGAGTGGGTGGAGTGTAGCGAGGTGGATTGTAGCGAGGTGGAGGAGTGTAACGATGAGGTGGAGTGTAGCGAGGCGGTGGAGTGTAGCGAGGTGGTGGAGTGTAGCGAGGTGGTGGAGTGTAGCGAGGTGGTGGAGTGTAGCGAGGTGGTGGAGTGTAGCGAGGTGGTGGAGAGTAGCGAGGTGGTGGATTGTTGCGAGGTGGTGGAGTGTAGCGAGGTGGTGGAGTGTAGTGAAGTGGTGGAGTGTATCGAGGGGCTGGAGTGTAGCGCGGGGGTGGAGTGTAGCGAGGTGGTGGAGTGTAGCGAGGTGGTGGAGTGTAGCGAGGTGGTGGTGTGTAGCGAGGTGGTGGAGTGTAGCGAGGTGGTGGAGTGTAGCGAGGTGGTGGAGTGTAGCGAGGTGGTGGAGTGTAGCGAGGTGGTGGAGTGTTGCGAGGTGGTGGAGTGTAGCGAGGTGGTGGAGTTTAGCGAGGTGGTGGAGTTTATCGAGGGGCTGGAGTGAAGCGAGGTGGAGTGTAGAGAGGTGGTGGAGTGTAGCGAGGTGGTGGAGTTTAGCGAGGTGGTGGAGTGTATCGAGGGGCTGGAGTGAAGCGAGGTGGATTGTAGCGAGGTGGTGGAGTGCACCGAGGTGGAGGTGTTGGAGTGTAGCGAGGTGGAGTGTAGCGAGGTGGTGGAGTGTAGCGAGGTGGAGGTGGTGGAGTGTAGCGAGGTGGTGGAGTGTAGCGAGGGGGTGGAGAGTAGCGAGGTGGTGGAGTGTATCGAGGAGGAGGTGGTGTAGTGAAGCGAGGTGGTGGAGTGTAGTCAGGTGGTGGAGTGTTGCGAGGTGGTGGAGTGTAGCGAGGTGGTGGAGTGTAGCGAGGGGGTGGAGAGTAGCGAGGTGGTGGAGTGTATCGAGGAGGAGGTGGTGTAGTGAAGCGAGGTGGTGGAGTGTAGTGAGGTGGTGGAGTGTTGCGAGGTGGTGGAGTGTAGCGAGGTGCAGTTGGTGGAGTGTTGCGAGGTGGTGGAGTGTAGCGAGGTGGTGGAGTGTAGCGAGGGGGTGGAGTGTAGCGAGGTGGTGGAGTGTAGCGAGGATGTGGAGTGTAGCGAGGTGGTGGAGTGTAGCGAGGGGGTGGAGTGTAGCGAGGGGGTGGAGTGTAGCGAGGTGTTGAAGTGTAGCGAGGTGGTGGAGTGTAGCGAGGGGGTGGAGTGTAGCCAGGGGCTGGAGTGTAGCGAGGTGGAGTGTAGCGAGGGGGTGGAGTGTAGCGAGGGGGTGGAGTGTAGCGACGTGGTGGAGTGTAGCGAGGTGGGGGAGTGTTGCGATGTGGTGGTGCTGGAGTGTAGTGAGGTGGAGGTGGAGGAGTGAAGCGAGGTGAAGTGTAGCGAGGTGGAGGTGGTGGAGTGTAGCGAGGTGGAGTGTAGCGAGGTGGTGGAGAGTAGCGAGGTGGTGGAGTGTAGCGAGGTGGAGAGTAGAGAGGTGGAGGTGGTGGAGTGTAGCGAGGAGGTGGAGTGTAGCGAGGTGGTGGAGTGTAGCGAGGTGGTGGAGTGTAGCGAGGTGGTGGAGTGTAGCGAGGTGGTGGAGTGTTGCGAGGTGGTGGTGGTGGAGTGTAGCGAGGTATTGGAGAGTAGCGAGGTGGAGGTGGTGGAGTGTAGCGAGGTGGTGGAGTGTAGCGAGGTGGAGTTTAGCGAGGTGGAGGTGCTGGAGTGTAGCGAGTTGGAGGTGGTGGAGTGTATCGAGGTGGAGGTGGTGGAGTGTAGCCAGGTGGTGGAGTGTTGCGAGGTGGTGGAGTGTTGCGAGGCGATGGAGTGTAGCGAGGTGTAGGTGGTGGAGTGTAGCGAGGTGGTGGAGTGTAGTGAGGTGGTGGAGTGTAGCGAGGTGGTGGAGTGTTGCGAGGTGGTGGAGTGTAGCGAGGTGGTGGAGTGTAGCGAGGTGGTGGAGTGTAGTGAAGTGGTGGAGTGTATCGAGGGGCTGGAGTGTAGCGCGGGGGTGTAGTGTCGCGAGGTGGTGGAGTGTAGCGAGGTGGTGGAGTGTAGCGAGGTGGAGTGGGTGGAGTGTAGCGAGGTGGATTGTAGCGAGGTGGAGGAGTGTAACGATGAGGTGGAGTGTAGCGAGGCGGTGGAGTGTAGCGAGGTGGTGGAGTGTAGCGAGGTGGTGGAGTGTAGCGAGGTTGTGGAGTGTAGCGAGGTGGTGGAGTGTAGCGAGGTGGTGGAGTGTAGCGAGGTGGTGGAGAGTAGCGAGGTGGTGGATTGTTGCGAGGTGGTGGAGTGTAGCGAGGTGGTGGAGTGTAGTGAAGTGGTGGAGTGTATCGAGGGGCTGGAGTGTAGCGCGGGGGTGGAGTGTAGCGAGGTGGTGGAGTGTAGCGAGGTGGTGGAGTGTAGCGAGGTGGTGGTGTGTAGCGAGGTGGTGGAGTGTAGCGAGGTGGTGGAGTGTAGCGAGGTGGTGGAGTGTAGCGAGGTGGTGGAGTGTAGCGAGGTGGTGGAGTGTTGCGAGGTGGTGGAGTGTAGCGAGGTGGTGGAGTTTAGCGAGGTGGTGGAGTTTATCGAGGGGCTGGAGTGAAGCGAGGTGGAGTGTAGAGAGGTGGTGGAGTGTAGTGAGGTGGTGGAGTGTAGGGAGGGGGTGGAGTGTAGCTAGGTGGTGCAGTGTAGCGAGGCGGTGGAGTGAAGCGAGGTGGTGGAGTGTAGCGAGGCGGTGGAGTGTAGCGAGGTGGAGGTGGTGGAGTGTAGCGAGGTGGTGGAGAGTAGCGAGGTGGAGGTGGTGGTGTGTAGCGAGGTGGTGGAGTGTTGCGAGGTGGAGGTGGTAGAGTGTAGCGAGGTGGAGGTGCTGGAGTGTAGCGAGGCGGTGGAGTGTAGCGAGGTGGAGTGGGTGGAGTGTAGCGAGGTGGATTGTAGCGAGGTGGTGGAGTGTAGCGATGTGGTGGAGTGTAGCGAGGCGGTGGAGTGTAGCGAGGTGGTGAGTGCAGCGAGGTGGTGGAGTGTAGCGAGGTGGTGGAGTGTAGCGAGGTGGTGGAGAGTAGCGAGGTGGTGGATTGTTGCGAGGTGGTGGAGTGTAGCGAGGTGGTGGAGTGTAGTGAAGTGGTGGAGTGTATCGAGGGGCTGGAGTGTAGCGCGGGGGTGGAGTGTAGCGAGGTGGTGGAGTGTAGCGAGGTGGTGGAGTGTAGCGAGGTGGTGGTGTGTAGCGAGGTGGTGGAGTGTAGCGAGGTGGTGGAGTGTAGCGAGGTGGTGGAGTGTAGCGAGGTGGTGGAGTGTAGCGAGGTGGTGGAGTGTTGCGAGGTGGTGGAGTGTAGCGAGGTGGTGGAGTTTAGCGAGGTGGTGGAGTTTATCGAGGGGCTGGAGTGAAGCGAGGTGGAGTGTAGAGAGGTGGTGGAGTGTAGTGAGGTGGTGGAGTGTAGGGAGGGGGTGGAGTGTAGCTAGGTGGTGCAGTGTAGCGAGGCGGTGGAGTGAAGCGAGGTGGTGGAGTGTAGCGAGGCGGTGGAGTGTAGCGAGGTGGAGGTGGTGGAGTGTAGCGAGGTGGTGGAGAGTAGCGAGGTGGAGGTGGTGGTGTGTAGCGAGGTGGTGGAGTGTTGCGAGGTGGAGGTGGTAGAGTGTAGCGAGGTGGAGGTGCTGGAGTGTAGCGAGGCGGTGGAGTGTAGCGAGGTGGAGTGGGTGGAGTGTAGCGAGGTGGATTGTAGCGAGGTGGTGGAGTGTAGCGATGTGGTGGAGTGTAGCGAGGCGGTGGAGTGTAGCGAGGTGGTGAGTGTAGCGAGGCGGTGGAGTGTAGCGAGGTGGTGGAGTGTAGCGAGGTGGTGGAGTGTTGCGAGGTGGTGGAGTGTAGCGAGGTGGTGGAGTGTAGTGAAGTAGTGGAGTGTAGCGAGGTGGTGTAGTTTAGCGAGGTGGTGGAGTGTAGCGAGGTGGAGGTGATGGAGTTTTGCGAGGTGGAGATGGTGGAGTGTAGTGAGGTGGTGGAGTGTAGCGAGGTGGTGGAGTGTAGCGAGGTGGTGGTGATGGACTGTTGCGAGGTGGAGATGGTGGAGTGTAGCGAGGTGGTGGAGTATAGCGAGGTGAATGAGTGTAGCGAAGTGGTGGAGTTTAGCAAGGTGGAGGTGGTGGAGTGTAGCGAGGTGGTGGAGTGTAGCGAAGCGGTGGAGTGTAGCGAGGTGGTCGAGTGTAGCGAGGTGGAGTGTAGCGAGGTGGAGTGTAGCGAGGTGGTGGAGTGTAGCGAGGTGGTGGAGTGAAGCGAGGTGGTGGAGTGTAGCGAGGTGGTGGAGTATAGCGAGGTGGTGGAGTGTAGCGAGGGTGTGGAGTGTAGCGAGGTGGTGGAGTGTAGCGAGGGGATGGAGTGTAGCGAGGTGGAGAGAAGAGAGGTGGTGGAGTGTAGCGAGGTGGTGGAGTGTAGCGAGGTGGTGGAGGGTAGAGAGGTGGTGGAGTGTATCGAGGGGCTGGAGTGTAGCGAGGTGGTGGTGTGTAGCGAGGTGGTGGAGTGTTGCGAGGTGGTGGAGTGTAGCGAGGTGGTGGAGTGTAGCGAGGCAGTGGAGTATAGCGAGGGGGTGGAGTGTAGGGAGGTGGTGGAGTGTAGCGAGGTGGTAGAGTGTAGCGAGGTGGTGGAGTGTAGCGATGTGGAGTGTAGCGAGGTGGTGGAGTGTAGCGAGGTGGTGGAGTGTAGCGAGGAGGTGGTGGAGTGTAGCGAGGTGGTGGAGTGTGGCGAGGCGGTGGAGTGTAGCGAGGTGGTGGAGTGTATCGAGGTGGAGGTGGTGGAGTGCAGCGAGGTGGTGGAGTGTAGCGACGTGGTGGAGTGTAGCGAGGTGGTGGAGTGTAGCGAGGGCGTGGAGTGTAGCGAGGTGGTGGAGTGTAGCGAGGTGGTGGAGTGTAGCGAGGTGGTGGAGTGTATCGAGGGGCTGGAGTGTAGCGAGGTGGTGGTGTGTAGCGAGGTGGTGGAGTGTTGCGAGGTGGTGGAGTGTAGCGAGGTGGTGGAGTGTAGCGAGGTGGTGGAGTGTAGCGAGGCGGTGGAGTTTAGCAAGGTGGTGGAGTGTTGCGAGGTGGTGGAGTGTAGCGAGGTGGTGGAGTGTAGCGAGGTGCTGGAGTGTAGCGAGGCGGTGGAGTGTAGCGAGGCGGTGGAGTGTAGCGAGGTGGTGGAGTGTAGCGAGGTGGTGGAGTGTAGCGAGGTGCTGGAGTGTAGCGAGGTGGAGGTGGTGGAGTGTAGCGAGGTGGTGAAGTGTAGCGAGGTGGTGGAGTGTAGCGAGGTGGTGGAGTGTAGCGAGGTGGTGGAGTGCAGCGAGGTGGTGGAGTGCAGCGAGGTGGTGGAATGTAGCGAGGAGGAGGTGGTGGAGTGTAGCGAGGTGGTGGAGTGTAGCGAGTTGGTGGAGTGTAGCGAGGGGGTGGAGTGTAGCGAGGAAGTGGAGTGTAGCGAGGGGGTGGAGTGTAGCGAGGTGGTGGAGTGTAGCGAGGAGGAGGTGGTGGATTGTAGCGAGGTGGTGGAGTGTAGCGAGGTGGTGGAGTGCAGCGAGGTGGTGGAATGTAGCGAGGAGGAGGTGGTGGAGTGTAGCGAGGTGGTGGAGTGTAGCGAGGTGGTGGAGTGTAGCGAGTTGGTGGAGTGTAGCGAGGGGGTGGAGTGTAGCGAGGAAGTGGAGTGTAGCGAGGGGGTGGAGTGTAGCGAGGTGGTGGAGTGTAGCGAGGAGGAGGTGGTGGATTGTAGCGAGGTGGTGGAGTGTAGCGAGGTGGTGGAGTGTAGCGAGGTGGTGGAATGTAGCGAGGTGGTGGAGTGTAGCGAGGTGGTGGAGTGTAGCGACGTGGTGGAGTGTAGCGAGGTGGAGCAGGTGGAGTGTAGCGAGGTGGTGGAGTGTAGTGAGGTGGTGGAGTGTAGCGAGGGGGTGGAGTGTAGCGAGGCGGTGGAGTGTAGCGAGGGGGTGGAGTGTAGCGAGGTGCTGGAGTGTAGCGAGGGGGTGGAGTGTAGCGAATTGGTGGAATGTAGCGAGGAGATGGAGTGTAGCGAGGGGTTCGAGTGTAACGAGGTGGTGGAGTGTAGCGAGGTGGTGGAGTGTAGCGAGGTGGTGGAGTGTAGCAAGGGGGTGGAGTGTAGCGAGGTGGTGGAGTGTAGCAAGGGGGTGGAGTGTAGCGAGGTGGAGTGTAGCGAGGGGGTGGAG
Source organism: Cetorhinus maximus (assembly GCF_964194155.1). Taxonomy (NCBI): domain Eukaryota; kingdom Metazoa; phylum Chordata; class Chondrichthyes; order Lamniformes; family Cetorhinidae; genus Cetorhinus; species Cetorhinus maximus. Next base: position 3,599 of record NW_027599164.1, on the reverse strand, counting down.
TGTAGCGTGGTGGTGGAGTGTAGCAAGGGGGTGGAGTGTAGCGAGGTGGAGGTGGTGGAGTGTAGCGAGGAAGAGGAGTGTAGCGAGGTGGTGGAGTGTAGCGAGGTGGTGGAGTGTAGCGAGGTGGTGGAGTGTAGCGAGGTGGTTGAGTGTAGCGAGGTTATGGAGTGCAGCGAGGGGGTGGAGTGTAGCGAGGTTGTGGATTGTATCGAGGTGGTGGAGTGTAGCGTGGTGGTGGAGTGTAGCGAGGGGGTAGAGTGTAGCCAGGTGGTGGAGTGTAGCGAGGTGTAGTGTAGCGAGCTGGAGGTGGTGGAGTGTAGCGAGGTGGTGGAGTGTAGCGAGGTGGTGGAGTGTAGCGAGGTGGTGGAGTGTAGCGAGGTGGAGGTGGTGGAGTGTAGCGAGGTGGTGGAGCGTAGCGAGGGGATGGAGTGTAGCGAGGTGGTGGAGTGTAGCGAGGGGATGGAGTGTAGCGAGGTGGTGGAGTGTAGCGAGGCGGTGGAGTGTAGCGAGGTGATGGAGTGTAGCGAGGTGGTGGAGTGTAGCGAGGTGGAGGTGGTGGAGTGTAGCGAGGTGGAGGTGATGGAGTGGAGCGAGGTGGTGGAGTGTAGCGAGGTGGAGGTGCTGGAGTGTAGTGAGGTGGTAGAGTGTAGCGAGGCGGTGGAGTGTAGCGAGGTGGAGGTGGTGGCGTGTGGCGAGGTGGTGGAGTGTAGCGAGGTGGTGGAGTGTAGCGAGGTGGTGGAGTGTAGTGAGAGTTTGAGAGTATCGAGGGGCTGGAGTGTAGCGAGGTGGTGGAGTGTAGCGAGGTAGTGGAGTGTTGCGAGGAGGTGGAGTGTAGCGAGGTGATGGAGTGTAGTGAAGGGGTGGAGTGTAGCGAGGTGGAGTGTAGCGAGGTGGAGTGTAGAGAGGTGGTGGAGTGTAGCGAGGTGGTGGAGTGTAGCGAGGAGGAGTGTAGAGAGGTGGTGGAGTGTAGCGAGGTGGTGGAGTGTAGCGAGGTGGAGGTAGTGGAGTGTAGCGAGGGGGTGGAGTGTAGCGAGGTGGTGGAGTGTAGCGAGGTGGTGGAGTGTAGCGAGGTGGTGGAGTGTAGCGAGGTGGTGGAGTGTAGCGAGGGGATGGAGTGTAGCGAGGTGGTGGAGTGTAGCGAGTTGTTGGAGTGTTGCGAGGCGGTGGTGTGTAGCGAGGTGGAGGTGGTGGAGTGTAGCGAGGCGGTGGAGTGTAACGAGGCGTTGGAGTGTAGCGAGGTGGAGGGCAAGGAGTGATGCGAGGTGGTGGAGTGTAGCGAGGTGGTGGAGTGTAGCGAGTTGTTGGAGTGTAGCGAGGCGGTGGAGTGTAGCGAGGTGGAGGTGGTGGAGTGTAGCGAGGCGGTGGAGTGTAGCGAGGCGTTGGAGTGTAGCGAGGTGGAGGTGATGGAGTGTTGCGAGGTGGAGATGGTGGAGTGTAGCGAGCTGGTGGAGTGTAGCGAGGTGGTGGAGTGTAGCGAGGTGGTGGAGTGTAGCGAGGTGGAGGTGGTGAAGTGTCGCAAGGTGGAGGTGGTGGAGTGTAGCGAGGTGGTGGAGTGTAGCGAGGTGGTGGAGTGTAGCGAGGTGGAGTGTAGAGAGGTGGTGGAGTGTAGCGAGGTGGTGAAGTGCAGTGAGGGGGTGGAGTGTAGCGAGGTGGTGGAGTGTAGCGAGGTGGTGGAGTGTAGCGAGGGGGTGGAGTGTAGCGAGGTGGTGGAGTGTAGCGAGGTGGTGGAGTGTAGCGAGTTGTTGGAGTGTTGCGAGGCGGTGGAGTGTAGCCAGGTGGAGGCGGTGGAGTGTAGCGAGGCGGTGGAGTGTAGCGAGGTGGAGTGTAGCGAGGGGGTGGAGTGTAGCCAGGGGCTGGAGTGTAGCGAGGTGGAGTGTAGCGAGGGGGTGGAGTGTAGCGAGGGGGTGGAGTGTAGCGACGTGGTGGAGTGTAGCGAGGTGGGGGAGTGTTGCGATGTGGTGGTGGTGGAGTGTAGTGAGGTGGAGGTGGAGGAGTGAAGCGAGGTGAAGTGTAGCGAGGTGGAGGTGGTGGAGTGTAGCGAGGTGGAGTGTAGCGAGGTGGTGGAGAGTAGCGAGGTGGTGGAGTGTAGCGAGGTGGAGAGTAGAGAGGTGGAGGTGGTGGAGTGTAGCGAGGAGGTGGAGTGTAGCGAGGTGGTGGAGTGTAGCGAGGTGGTGGAGTGTAGCGAGGTGGTGGAGTGTAGCGAGGTGGTGGAATGTTGCGAGGTGGTGGTGGTGGAGTGAAGCGAGGTATTGGAGAGTAGCGAGGTGGAGGTGGTGGAGTGTAGCGAGGTGGTGGAGTGTAGCGAGGTGGAGTGTAGCGAGGTGGAGGTGCTGGAGTGTAGCGAGTTGGAGGTGGTGGAGTGTATCGAGGTGGAGGTGGTGGAGTGTAGCCAGGTGGTGGAGTGTTGCGAGGTGGTGGAGTGTTGCGAGGCGATGGAGTGTAGCGAGGTGTAGGTGGTGGAGTGTAGCGAGGTGGTGGAGTGTAGTGAGGTGGAGGTGGTGGAGTGTAGCGAGGCGGTGGAGTGTAGCGAGGTGGTGGAGTGTGGCGAGGCGATGGAGTGTGGCGAGGTGGAGGTGGTGGATTGTAGCGAAATGGTGGAGAGTAGCGAGGTGGAGTGAAGCGAGGTGGAGGTGGTGGAGTGTAGCGAGGTGGTGGAGTGTAGCGAGGTGGTGGAGTGTAGCGAGGGGGTGGAGTGTAGCCAGGGGCTGGAGTGTAGCGAGGTGGAGTGTAGCGAGGGGGTGGAGTGTAGCGAGGGGGTGGAGTGTAGCGACGTGCAGGTGGTGGAGTGTAGCGAGGTGGTGGAGTGTAGCGAGGCGGTGGAGTGTAGCGAGGCGGCGGAGTGTAGCGAGGTGGAGGTGGTGGAGTGTAGCGAGGTGGTGGAGTGTAGCGAGGTGGAGGTGGTGGAGTGTAGCGTGGAGATGGAGTGTAGCGAGATGGTGGAGTGTAGCGAGGTGGTGGAGTGTAGCGAGGTGGAGTGTGGCGAGGTGGTGGAGTGTAGCGAGGTGGAGGTGGTGGAGTGTAGCGAGGTGGTGGAGTGTAGCGAGGTGGAGGAGTGTAGCGAGGTGGTGGAGTGTAGCTAGGTGGAGTGTGGCTAGGTGGTGGAGTGTAGCGAGGTGGAGGTGGTTTGGTGTAGCGAGGTGGTGGAGTGGAGCGAGGAGATGGAGTGTAGAGAGGTGGAGGTGGTGGAGTGTAGTTAGGTGGTGGAGTGTAGCGAGGGGGTGGAGTGAAGGGAGGTGGTGGAGTGTAGCGAGTTGGAGGTGATGGAGTGTAGCGAGGTGGTGGAGTGTAGCGAGGTGGTGGAGTGTCGCGAGGTGGTGGAGTGTAGCGAGTTGGAGGTGATGGAGTGTAGGGAGGAGGTGGAGTGTAGCGAGGTGGAGTGTCGCGATGTGCTGGAGTGTAGCGAGGTAGTGGAGTGTAGCTAGGTGGTGGAGTGTAGCGAGGTGGAGTGCAGCGAGCTGGAGGTGGTGGAGTGTAGGGAGGTGGTGGAGTGTAGCGAGGCAGTGGAGTGTAGCGAGGGGGTGGAGTGTAGGGAGGTGGTGGAGTGTAGCGAGGTGGAGTGTCGCGAGGTGGTGGAGTGTAGTGAGGTGGTGGAGTGTAGC
>NW_027599163.1:0-30548 GCF_964194155.1 Cetorhinus maximus | reverse complement strand
GAGTCTTATACTGAGGGTCAGTGTAACAGAGAGAGTTTATAACTGAGAGTCTTATACTGAGGGTCAGTGTCACAGAGAGAGTGTTATAACTGAGAGTCTTATACTGAGGGTCAGTGTGAGAGAGAGAGAGTGTTATAACTGAGAGTCTTATACTGAGGGTCAGAGTGAGAGAGAGTGTTATAACTGAGTGCCTTATACTGAGGGTCAGTGTGAGAGAGAGAGCGTTATAACTGAGAGTCTTATACTGAGGGTCAGTGTAACAGAGAGAGTGTTATAACAGAGTCTTATACTGAGGGTCAGTGTAACAGAGAGAGTGTTATAACTGAGAGTCTTATACTGAGGGTCAGTGTAACAGAGAGTATTATAACTGAGAGTCTTATACTGAGGGTCAGTGTAACAGAGAGAGTGTTATAACTGAGAGTCTTATACTGAGGGTCAGTGTGAGAGAGAGTGTTATAACTGAGAGTCTTATACTGTGGGTCAGTGTAACAGAGAGAGTGTTATAACTGAGAGTCTTATACTGAGGGTCAGTGTAACAGAGAGAGTGTTATAACTGAGAGCCTTATACTGAGGGTCAGTGTGAGAGAGAGTGTTATAACTGAGAGTCTTATACTGAGGGTCAGTGTAACAGAGAGAGTGTTATAACTGAGAATCTTATACTGAGGGTCAGTTTAACCGAGAGTGTTATAACTGAGAGTCTTATATTGAGGGCCCATGTAACAGAGAGAGTGTTATAACTGAGAGTCTTACACTGAGGATCAGTGTAACAGAGAGAGTGTTATAACTGAGAGTCTTATACTGAGGGTCAGTGTAACAGAGAGAGTGTTATAACTGAGTCTTATACTGAGGGTCAGTGTGGGAGAGAGTGTTATAACTGAGAGTCTTATACTGAGGGCCAATGTAACAGAGAGAGTTTTATAACTGAGAGTCTTATATTGAGCGCCAATGTAACAGAGTGTTATAAATGAGAGTCTTATGCTGAGGATCAGTGTAACAGAGAGATTGTTATAACTGAGAGTCTTATACTGAGGGTCAGTGTAACAGAGAGAGTGTTATAACTGAGTCTTATACTGAGGGTCAGTTTAACCGAGAGTGTTATAACTGAGAGTCTGATATTGAGGGCCAATGTAACAGAGAGAGTGTTATAACTGAGAGTCTTATACTGAGGATCAGTGTAACAGAGAGATTGTTATAACTGAGAGTCTTATACTGAGGGTCAGTGTAACAGAGAGAGTGTTATAACTGAGTCTTATACTGAGGTTCAGTTTGGGAGAGAGTGTTATATCTGAGAGTCTTATACTGAGGGCCAATGTAACAGAGAGAGTGTTATAAATGAGAGTCTTATGCTGAGGGTCAGTGTTTGAGAGAGAGTGTTATAACTGAGAGTCTTATACTGAGGGTCAGTGTGAGAGAGAGAGTGTTATAACTGAGCGTCTTATACTGAGGGTCAGTGTAACAGAGACAGTGTTATAACTGAGTGTCTTATACTGAGGGTCAGTGTGTGAGAGTGAGTGTTATAACTGAGAGTCTTATACTGAGGGTCAGTGTGAGAGAGTGAGTGTTATAACTGAGAGTCTTATACTGAGGGTCAGTGTGAGAGAGAGAGAGTGTTATGACTGAGAGTCTTATACTGAGGGTCAGTGTAACAGAGAGAGTGTTATAACTGAGAGTCTTATACTGAGGGTCAGTTTAACAGAGAGAGTGTTATAACTGAGAGTCTTATACTGAGGGTCAGTGTCACAGAGAGAGTGTTATAACTGAGTGTCTTATACTGAGGGTCAGTGTGAGAGAGAGTGTTATAACTGAGAGTCTTATACTGAGGTTCAGTGGGAGAGAGAGTGTTATAACTGAGAGTCTTATACTGAGGGTCAGTGTAACAGAGAGAGTGTTATAACTGAGAGTCTTATACTGAGGGTCAGTGTGAGAGAGAATGTGTTATAACTGAGAGTCTTATACTGAGGGTCAGTGTAACAGGGAGAGTGTTATAACTGAGAGTCTTATACTGAGGGTCAATGTGAGAGAGAGTGTTATAACTGAGAGTCTTATACTGAGGGTCAGTGTAACAGAGAGAGTGTTATAACTGAGAGTCTTATACTGAGGGTCAGTGTAACAGAGAGAGTGTTATAACTGGGAGCTTATACTGAGGGTCAGTGTGAGAGAGAGAGTGTTATAACTCACAGTCTTATACTGAGGGTCAGTGTAACAGAGAGTGTGTTATAACTGAGAGTCTTATACTGAGGATCAGTGTAACAGAGAGTGTGTTATAACTGAGAGTCTTATACTGAGGGACAGTGCAACAGAGATAGTGTTATACTGAGGGTCAGTGTAACAGAGAGAGTGTTATAACTGAGAGTCTTATACTGAGGGTCAGTGTGACAAAGAGAGTGTTATAACTGAGAGTCTTATACTGAGGGTCAGTGTAACAGAGAGAGTGTTATAACTGAGAGTCTTATACTGAGGGTCAGTGTCACAGAGAGAGTGTTATAACTGAGAGTCTTATACTGAGGATCAGTGTAACAGAGAGAGTGTTATAACTGAGAGTCTTATACTGAGGGTCAGAGTGAGAGAGAGTGTGTTTGAGAGTCTTATACTGAGGGTCAGTGTGAGAGAGAGAGAGTGTTATAACTGAGAGTCTTATACTGAGGGTCAGATAAACAGAGAGAGTGTTATAACTGAGAGTCTTATACTGAGGGTCAGTGTAACAGAGAGAGTGTTATAACTGAGAGTCTTATACTGAGGGTCAGTGTAACAGAGAGAGTGTTATAACTGAGAGTCTTATACTGAGGGTCAGTGTCACAGAGAGAGTGTTATAACTGAGAGTCTTATACTGAGGGTCAGTGTGAGAGAGAGAGAGTGTTATAACTGAGAGTCTTATACTGAGGGTCAGAGTGAGAGAGAGTGTTATAACTGAGAGCCTTATACTGAGGGTCAGTGTGAGAGAGAGAGTGTTATAACTGAGAGTCTTATACTGAGGGTCAGTGTAACAGAGAGAGTGTTATAACTGAGAGTCTTATACTGAGGGTCATTGTGAGAGAGAGTGTTATAACTGAGAGTCTTATACTGTGGGTCAGTGTAACAGAGAGAGTGTTATAACTGAGAGTCTTATACTGAGGGTCAGTGTAACAGAGAGAGTGTTATAACTGAGAGCCTTATACTGAGGGTCAGTTTGAGAGAGAGTGTTATAACTGAGAGTCTTATACTGAGGGTCAGTGTAACAGAGAGAGTGTTATAACTGAGAGCCTTATACTGAGGGTCAGTGTGAGAGAGAGAGCGTTATAACTGAGAGTCTTATACTGAAGATCAGTGTAACAGAGAGAGTGTTATAACTGAGAATCTTATACTGAGGGTCAGTTTAACCGAGAGTGTTATAACTGAGAGTCTTATATTGAGGGCCAATTTAACAGAGAGAGTGTTATAACTGAGAGTCTTATACTGAGGATCAGTGTAACAGAGAGATTGTTATAACTGAGAGTCTTATACTGAGGGTCAGTGTAACAGAGAGAGTGTTATAACTGAGTCTTATACTGAGGGTCAGTTTGGGAGAGAGTGTTATAACTGAGAGTCTTATACTGAGGGCCAATGTAACAGAGAGAGTGTTATAAATGAGAGTCTTATGCTGAGGGTCAGTGTTTGAGAGAGAGTATTATAACTGAGAGTCTTATACTGAGGGTCAGTGTGAGAGAGAGAGTGTTATAACTGAGCGTCTTATACTGAGGGTCAGTGTAACAGAGAGAGTGTTATAACTGAGTGTCTTATACTGAGGGTCAGTGTGTGAGAGTGAGTGTTATAACTGAGAGTCTTATACTGAGGGTCAGTGTGAGAGAGTGAGTGTTATAACTGAGAGTCTTATACTGAGGGTCAGTGTGAGAGAGAGAGAGTGTTATAACTGAGAGTCTTATACTGAGGGTCAGTGTAACAGAGAGAGTGTTATAACTGAGAGTCTTATACTGAGGGTCAGTGTAACAGAGAGAGTGTTATAACTGAGAGTCTTATACTGAGGGTCAGTTTCACAGAGAGAGTGTTGTAACTGAAAGTCTTATACTGAGGGTCAGTGTGAGAGAGAGTGTTATAACTGAGAGTCTTATACTGAGGTTCAGTGGGAGAGAGAGTGTTATAACTGAGAGTCTTATGCTGAGGGTCAGTGTGAGAGAGAGTGTTATAACTGAGAGTCTTATACTGAGGGTCAGTGTAACAGAGAGAGTGTTATAACTGAGAGTCTTATACTGAGGGTCAGTGTGAGAGAGAATGTGTTATAACTGAGAGTCTTATACTGAGGGTCAGTGTAACAGGGAGAGTTTAATAACTGAGAGTCTTATACTGAGGGTCAATGTGAGAGAGAGTGTTATAACTGAGAGTCTTATACTGAGGGTCAGTGTAACAGAGAGAGTGTTATAACTGAGAGTCTTATACTGAGGGTCAGTGTAACAGAGAGAGTGTTATAACTGGGAGCTTATACTGAGGGTCAGTGTGAGAGAGAGAGTGTTATAACTCACAGTCTTATACTGAGGGTCAGTGTAACAGAGAGTGTGTTATAACTGAGAGTCTTATTCTGAGGATCAGTGTAACAGAGAGTGTGTTATAACTGAGAGTCTTATACTGAGGGACAGTGCAACACAGATAGTGTTATACTGAGGGTCAGTGTAACAGAGAGAGTGTTATAACTGAGAGTCTTATACTGAGGGTCACTGTGACAAAGAGAGTGTTATAACTGAGAGTCTTATACTGAGGGTCAGTGTAACAGAGAGAGTGTTATAACTGAGAGTTTTATACTGAGGGTCAGTGTGAGAGAGAGAGTGTTATAACTGAGAGTCTTATACTGAGGATCAGTGTAACAGAGAGAGTGTTATAACTGAGAGTCTTATACTGAGGGTCAGAGTGAGAGAGAGAGTGTTATAACTGAGAGTCTTATACTGAGGGTCAGTGTGAGAGAGAGAGTGTTATAACTGAGAGTCTTATACTGAGGGTCAGATAAACAGAGAGAGTGTTATAACTGAGAGTCTTATACTGAGGGTCAGTGTAACAGAGAGAGTGTTATAACTGAGAGTCTTATACTGAGGGTCAGTGTAACAGAGAGAGTGTTATAACTGAGAGTCTTATACTGAGGGTCAGTGTCACAGAGAGAGTGTTATAACTGAGAGTCTTATACTGAGGGTCAGTGTGAGAGAGAGAGAGTGTTATAACTGAGAGTCTTATACTGAGGGTCAGAGTGAGAGAGAGTGTTATAACTGAATGCCTTATACTGAGGGTCAGTGTGAGAGAGAGAGCGTTATAACTGAGAGTCTTATACTGAGGGTCAGTGTAACAGAGAGAGTGTTATAACAGAGTCTTATACTGAGGGTCAGTGTAACAGAGAGAGTGTTATAACTGAGAGTCTTATACTGAGGGTCAGTGTAACAGAGAGTATTATAACTGAGAGTCTTATACTGAGGGTCAGTGTAACAGAGAGAGTGTTATAACTGAGAGTCTTATACTGAGGGTCAGTGTGAGAGAGAGTGTTATAACTGAGAGTCTTATACTGTGGGTCAGTGTAACAGAGAGAGTGTTATAACTGAGAGTCTTATACTGAGGGTCAGTGTAACAGAGAGAGTGTTATAACTGAGAGCCTTATACTGAGGGTCAGTGTGAGAGAGAGTGTTATAACTGAGAGTCTTATACTGAGGGTCAGTGTAACAGAGAGAGTGTTATAACTGAGAATCTTATACTGAGGGTCAGTTTAACCGAGAGTGTTATAACTGAGAGTCTTATATTGAGGGCCCATGTAACAGAGAGAGTGTTATAACTGAGAGTCTTACACTGAGGATCAGTGTAACAGAGAGAGTGTTATAACTGAGAGTCTTATACTGAGGGTCAGTGTAACAGAGAGAGTGTTATAACTGAGTCTTATACTGAGGGTCAGTGTGGGAGAGAGTGTTATAACTGAGAGTCTTATACTGAGGGCCAATGTAACAGAGAGAGTTTTATAACTGAGAGTCTTATATTGAGCGCCAATGTAACAGAGTGTTATAAATGAGAGTCTTATGCTGAGGATCAGTGTAACAGAGAGATTGTTATAACTGAGAGTCTTATACTGAGGGTCAGTGTAACAGAGAGAGTGTTATAACTGAGTCTTATACTGAGGGTCAGTTTAACCGAGAGTGTTATAACTGAGAGTCTTATATTGAGGGCCAATGTAACAGAGAGAGTGTTATAACTGAGAGTCTTATACTGAGGATCAGTGTAACAGAGAGATTGTTATAACTGAGAGTCTTATACTGAGGGTCAGTGTAACAGAGAGAGTGTTATAACTGAGTCTTATACTGAGGTTCAGTTTGGGAGAGAGTGTTATATCTGAGAGTCTTATACTGAGGGCCAATGTAACAGAGAGAGTGTTATAAATGAGAGTCTTATGCTGAGGGTCAGTGTTTGAGAGAGAGTGTTATAACTGAGAGTCTTATACTGAGGGTCAGTGTGAGAGAGAGAGTGTTATAACTGAGCGTCTTATACTGAGGGTCAGTGTAACAGAGACAGTGTTATAACTGAGTGTCTTATACTGAGGGTCAGTGTGTGAGAGTGAGTGTTATAACTGAGAGTCTTATACTGAGGGTCAGTGTGAGAGAGTTAGTGTTATAACTGAGAGTCTTATACTGAGGGTCAGTGTGAGAGAGAGAGAGTGTTATGACTGAGAGTCTTATACTGAGGGTCAGTGTAACAGAGAGAGTGTTATAACTGAGAGTCTTATACTGAGGGTCAATTTAACAGAGAGAGTGTTATAACTGAGAGTCTTATACTGAGGGTCAGTGTCACAGAGAGAGTGTTATAACTGAGTGTCTTATACTGAGGGTCAGTGTGAGAGAGAGTGTTATAACTGAGAGTCTTATACTGAGGTTCAGTGGGAGAGAGAGTGTTATAACTGAGAGTCTTATACTGAGGGTCAGTGTAACAGAGAGAGTGTTATAACTGAGAGTCTTATACTGAGGGTCAGTGTGAGAGAGAATGTGTTATAACTGAGAGTCTTATACTGAGGGTCAGTGTAACAGGGAGAGTGTTATAACTGAGAGTCTTATACTGAGGGTCAATGTGAGAGAGAGTGTTATAACTGAGAGTCTTATACTGAGGGTCAGTGTAACAGAGAGAGTGTTATAACTGAGAGTCTTATACTGAGGGTCAGTGTAACAGAGAGAGTGTTATAACTGGGAGCTTATACTGAGGGTCAGTGTGAGAGAGAGAGTGTTATAACTCACAGTCTTATACTGAGGGTCAGTGTAACAGAGAGTGTGTTATAACTGAGAGTCTTATACTGAGGATCAGTGTAACAGAGAGTGTGTTATAACTGAGAGTCTTATACTGAGGTTCAGTGGGAGAGAGAGTGTTATAACTGAGAGTCTTATGCTGAGGGTCAGTGTGAGAGAGAGTGTTATAACTGAGAGTCTTATACTGAGGGTCAGTGTAACAGAGAGAGTGTTATAACTGAGAGTCTTATACTGAGGGTCAGTGTGAGAGAGAATGTGTTATAACTGAGAGTCTTATACTGAGGGTCAGTGTAACAGGGAGAGTTTAATAACTGAGAGTCTTATACTGAGGGTCAATGTGAGAGAGAGTGTTATAACTGAGAGTCTTATACTGAGGGTCAGTGTAACAGAGAGAGTGTTATAACTGAGAGTCTTATACTGAGGGTCAGTGTAACAGAGAGAGTGTTATAACTGGGAGCTTATACTGAGGGTCAGTGTGAGAGAGAGAGTGTTATAACTCACAGTCTTATACTGAGGGTCAGTGTAACAGAGAGTGTGTTATAACTGAGAGTCTTATTCTGAGGATCAGTGTAACAGAGAGTGTGTTATAACTGAGAGTCTTATACTGAGGGACAGTGCAACACAGATAGTGTTATACTGAGGGTCAGTGTAACAGAGAGAGTGTTATAACTGAGAGTCTTATACTGAGGGTCACTGTGACAAAGAGAGTGTTATAACTGAGAGTCTTATACTGAGGGTCAGTGTAACAGAGAGAGTGTTATAACTGAGAGTTTTATACTGAGGGTCAGTGTGAGAGAGAGAGTGTTATAACTGAGAGTCTTATACTGAGGATCAGTGTAACAGAGAGAGTGTTATAACTGAGAGTCTTATACTGAGGGTCAGAGTGAGAGAGAGAGTGTTATAACTGAGAGTCTTATACTGAGGGTCAGTGTGAGAGAGAGAGTGTTATAACTGAGAGTCTTATACTGAGGGTCAGATAAACAGAGAGAGTGTTATAACTGAGAGTCTTATACTGAGGGTCAGTGTAACAGAGAGAGTGTTATAACTGAGAGTCTTATACTGAGGGTCAGTGTAACAGAGAGAGTGTTATAACTGAGAGTCTTATACTGAGGGTCAGTGTCACAGAGAGAGTGTTATAACTGAGAGTCTTATACTGAGGGTCAGTGTGAGAGAGAGAGAGTGTTATAACTGAGAGTCTTATACTGAGGGTCAGAGTGAGAGAGAGTGTTATAACTGAGTGCCTTATACTGAGGGTCAGTGTGAGAGAGAGAGCGTTATAACTGAGAGTCTTATACTGAGGGTCAGTGTAACAGAGAGAGTGTTATAACAGAGTCTTATACTGAGGGTCAGTGTAACAGAGAGAGTGTTATAACTGAGAGTCTTATACTGAGGGTCAGTGTAACAGAGAGTATTATAACTGAGAGTCTTATACTGAGGGTCAGTGTAACAGAGAGAGTGTTATAACTGAGAGTCTTATACTGAGGGTCAGTGTGAGAGAGAGTGTTATAACTGAGAGTCTTATACTGTGGGTCAGTGTAACAGAGAGAGTGTTATAACTGAGAGTCTTATACTGAGGGTCAGTGTAACAGAGAGAGTGTTATAACTGAGAGCCTTATACTGAGGGTCAGTGTGAGAGAGAGTGTTATAACTGAGAGTCTTATACTGAGGGTCAGTGTAACAGAGAGAGTGTTATAACTGAGAATCTTATACTGAGGGTCAGTTTAACCGAGAGTGTTATAACTGAGAGTCTTATATTGAGGGCCCATGTAACAGAGAGAGTGTTATAACTGAGAGTCTTACACTGAGGATCAGTGTAACAGAGAGAGTGTTATAACTGAGAGTCTTATACTGAGGGTCAGTGTAACAGAGAGAGTGTTATAACTGAGTCTTATACTGAGGGTCAGTGTGGGAGAGAGTGTTATAACTGAGAGTCTTATACTGAGGGCCAATGTAACAGAGAGAGTTTTATAACTGAGAGTCTTATATTGAGCGCCAATGTAACAGAGTGTTATAAATGAGAGTCTTATGCTGAGGATCAGTGTAACAGAGAGATTGTTATAACTGAGAGTCTTATACTGAGGGTCAGTGTAACAGAGAGAGTGTTATAACTGAGTCTTATACTGAGGGTCAGTTTAACCGAGAGTGTTATAACTGAGAGTCTGATATTGAGGGCCAATGTAACAGAGAGAGTGTTATAACTGAGAGTCTTATACTGAGGATCAGTGTAACAGAGAGATTGTTATAACTGAGAGTCTTATACTGAGGGTCAGTGTAACAGAGAGAGTGTTATAACTGAGTCTTATACTGAGGTTCAGTTTGGGAGAGAGTGTTATATCTGAGAGTCTTATACTGAGGGCCAATGTAACAGAGAGAGTGTTATAAATGAGAGTCTTATGCTGAGGGTCAGTGTTTGAGAGAGAGTGTTATAACTGAGAGTCTTATACTGAGGGTCAGTGTGAGAGAGAGAGTGTTATAACTGAGCGTCTTATACTGAGGGTCAGTGTAACAGAGACAGTGTTATAACTGAGTGTCTTATACTGAGGGTCAGTGTGTGAGAGTGAGTGTTATAACTGAGAGTCTTATACTGAGGGTCAGTGTGAGAGAGTGAGTGTTATAACTGAGAGTCTTATACTGAGGGTCAGTGTGAGAGAGAGAGAGTGTTATGACTGAGAGTCTTATACTGAGGGTCAGTGTAACAGAGAGAGTGTTATAACTGAGAGTCTTATACTGAGGGTCAGTTTAACAGAGAGAGTGTTATAACTGAGAGTCTTATACTGAGGGTCAGTGTCACAGAGAGAGTGTTATAACTGAGTGTCTTATACTGAGGGTCAGTGTGAGAGAGAGTGTTATAACTGAGAGTCTTATACTGAGGTTCAGTGGGAGAGAGAGTGTTATAACTGAGAGTCTTATACTGAGGGTCAGTGTAACAGAGAGAGTGTTATAACTGAGAGTCTTATACTGAGGGTCAGTGTGAGAGAGAATGTGTTATAACTGAGAGTCTTATACTGAGGGTCAGTGTAACAGGGAGAGTGTTATAACTGAGAGTCTTATACTGAGGGTCAATGTGAGAGAGAGTGTTATAACTGAGAGTCTTATACTGAGGGTCAGTGTAACAGAGAGAGTGTTATAACTGAGAGTCTTATACTGAGGGTCAGTGTAACAGAGAGAGTGTTATAACTGGGAGCTTATACTGAGGGTCAGTGTGAGAGAGAGAGTGTTATAACTCACAGTCTTATACTGAGGGTCAGTGTAACAGAGAGTGTGTTATAACTGAGAGTCTTATACTGAGGATCAGTGTAACAGAGAGTGTGTTATAACTGAGAGTCTTATACTGAGGGACAGTGCAACAGAGATAGTGTTATACTGAGGGTCAGTGTAACAGAGAGAGTGTTATAACTGAGAGTCTTATACTGAGGGTCAGTGTGACAAAGAGAGTGTTATAACTGAGAGTCTTATACTGAGGGTCAGTGTAACAGAGAGAGTGTTATAACTGAGAGTCTTATACTGAGGGTCAGTGTCACAGAGAGAGTGTTATAACTGAGAGTCTTATACTGAGGATCAGTGTAACAGAGAGAGTGTTATAACTGAGAGTCTTATACTGAGGGTCAGAGTGAGAGAGAGTGTGTTTGAGAGTCTTATACTGAGGGTCAGTGTGAGAGAGAGAGAGTGTTATAACTGAGAGTCTTATACTGAGGGTCAGATAAACAGAGAGAGTGTTATAACTGAGAGTCTTATACTGAGGGTCAGTGTAACAGAGAGAGTGTTATAACTGAGAGTCTTATACTGAGGGTCAGTGTAACAGAGAGAGTGTTATAACTGAGAGTCTTATACTGAGGGTCAGTGTCACAGAGAGAGTGTTATAACTGAGAGTCTTATACTGAGGGTCAGTGTGAGAGAGAGAGAGTGTTATAACTGAGAGTCTTATACTGAGGGTCAGAGTGAGAGAGAGTGTTATAACTGAGAGCCTTATACTGAGGGTCAGTGTGAGAGAGAGAGTGTTATAACTGAGAGTCTTATACTGAGGGTCAGTGTAACAGAGAGAGTGTTATAACTGAGAGTCTTATACTGAGGGTCATTGTGAGAGAGAGTGTTATAACTGAGAGTCTTATACTGTGGGTCAGTGTAACAGAGAGAGTGTTATAACTGAGAGTCTTATACTGAGGGTCAGTGTAACAGAGAGAGTGTTATAACTGAGAGCCTTATACTGAGGGTCAGTTTGAGAGAGAGTGTTATAACTGAGAGTCTTATACTGAGGGTCAGTGTAACAGAGAGAGTGTTATAACTGAGAATCTTATACTGAGGGTCAGTTTAACGAGAGTGTTATAACTGAGAGTCTTATATTGAGGGCCCATGTAACAGAGAGAGTGTTATAACTGAGAGTCTTATACTGAGGATCAGTGTAACAGAGAGAGTGTTATAACTGAGAGTCTTATACTGAGGGTCAGTGTAACAGAGAGAGTGTTATAACTGAGTCTTATACTGAGGGTCAGTGTGGGAGAGAGTGTTATAACTGAGAGTCTTATACTGAGGGCCAATGTAACAGAGAGAGTTTTATAACTGAGAGTCTTATATTGAGCGCCAATGTAACAGAGAGAGTGTTATAAATGAGAGTCTTATGCTGAGGGTCAGTGTGTGAGAGAGAGTGTTATAACTGAGAGTCTTATACTGAGGGTCAGTGTGAGAGAGTGAGTGTTATAACTGAGAGTCTTATACTGAGGGTCAGTGTGAGAAAGAGAGAGTGTTATAACTGAGAGTCTTATACTGAGGGTCAGTGTAACAGAGAGAGTGTTATAACTGAGAGTCTTATACTGAGGGTCAGTGTAACAGAGAGAGTGTTATCACTGAGAGTCTTATACTGAGGTTCAGTGGGAGAGAGAGAGTGTTATAACTGAGAGTCTTATACTGAGGGTCAGTGTAACAGAGAGAGTGTTATAACTGAGAGTCTTATACTGTGGGTCAGTGTAACAGAGACAGCATTATAACTGAGAGTCTTACACTGAGGGTCAGTGTAACAGAGAGAGTGTTATAACTGAGAGTCTTATACTGAGGGTCAGTGTGAGAGAGAGAGTGTTATAACTGAGAGTCTTCTACTGAGGGTCAGTTTAACAGAGAGAGTGTTATAACTGAGAGTCTTATACTGAGGGTCAGTGTAACAGAGAGAGTGTTATAACTGGGAGCTTATACTAAGTGTCAGTGTGAGAGAGAGAGTGTTATAACTGACAGTCTTATACTGAGGGTCAGTGTAACAGAGAGTGTGTTATAACTGAGAGTCTTATACTGAGGATCAGTGTAACAGAGAGTGTGTTATAACTGAGAGTCTTATACTGAGGGACAGTGCAACAGAGAGAGTGTTATACTGAGGGTCAGTGTAACAGAGAGAGTGTTATAACTGAGAGTCTTATACTGAGGGTCAGTGTGACAAAGAGAGTGTTATAACTGAGAGCCTTATACTGAGGGTCAGTGTAACAGAGAGAGTGTTATAACTGAGAGTCTTATACTGAGGGTCAGTGTCACAGTGAGAGTGTTATAACTGAGAGTCTTATACTGAGGATCAGTGTAACAGAGAGAGTGTTATAACTGAGAGTCTTATACTAAGGGTCAGTGTAACAGAGAGAGTGTTATAACTGAGAGTCTTATACTGAGTGTCAGTGTGAGAGAGTGTGTTATAACTGAGAGTATTATACTGAGGGACAGTGTAACAGAGAGAGTGTTGTAACTGAGAGTCTTATACTGAGGGTCAGTGTAACAGAGAGAGTGTTATAACTGAGAGTCTTATACTGAGGGTCAGTGGGAGAGAGAGAGTGTTATAACTGAGAGTCTTATACTGAGGGTCAGTGGGAGAGAGAGAGTGTTATAACTGAGAGTCTTATACTGGGGGTCAGTGTAACAGAGAGAGTGTTATAACTGAGAGTCTTATACTGTGGGTCAGTGTAACAGAGACAGCGTTATAACTGAGAGTCTTACACTGAGGGTCAGTGTAACAGAGAGAGTGTTATAACTGAGAGTCTTATACTGAGGGTCAGTGTGAGAGAGAGAGTGTTATAACTGAGAGTCTTCTACTGAGGGTCAGTGTGAGAGAGAGAGTGTTATAACTGAGAGTCTTATACTGAGTGTCAGTGTAACAGAGAGAGTGTTATAACTGAGAGTCTTATACTGAGGGTCAGTGTAACAGAGAGAGTGTTATAACTGAGAGTCTTATACTGAGGGTCAGTGTCACAGAGAGAGTGTTATAACTGAGAGTCTTATACTGAGGATCAGTGTAACAGAGAGAGTGTTATAACTGAGAGTCTTATACTAAGGGTCAGTGTAACAGAGAGAGTGTTATAACTGAGAGTCTTATACTGAGTGTCAGTGTGAGAGAGTGTTATAACTGAGAGTATTATACTGAGGGACAGTGTAACAGAGAGAGTGTTGTAACTGAGCGTCTTATACTGAGGGTCAGTGTAACAGAGAGAGTGTTATAACTGAGAGTCTTATACTGAGGGTCAGTGGGAGAGAGAGAGTGTTATAACTGAGAGTCTTATACTGAGGGTCAGTGGGAGAGAGAGAGTGTTATAACTTAGAGTCTTATACTGGGGGTCAGTGTAACAGAGAGAGTGTTATAACTGAGAGTCTTATACTGTGGGTCAGTGTAACGGAGACTGCGTTATAACTGAGAGTCTTACACTGAGGGTCAGTGTAACAGAGAGAGTGTTATAACTGAGAGTCTTATACTGAGGGTCAGTGTGAGAGAGAGAGTGTTATAACTGAGAGTCTTCTACTGAGGGTCAGTTTAACAGAGAGAGTGTTATAACTGAGAGTCTTATACTGAGGGTCAGTGTGAGAGAGAGAGTGTTATAACTGAGAGTCTTATACTGAGTGTCAGTGTAACAGAGAGAGTGTTATAACTGAGAGTCTTATACTGAGGGTCAGTGTAACAGAGAGAGTGTGATAACTGAGAGTCTTATACTGAGGGTCAGTGTAACAGAGAGAGTGTTATAACTGAGAGTCTTATACTGAGGTTCAGTGTAACAGAGAGAGTGTTATAACTTATAGTCTTATACTGAGGGTCAGTGTGAGAGAGTGTGTTATAACTGAGAGTCTTATACTGAGGGTCAGTGTAACAGAGAGAGTGTTATAACTGAGAGTCTTATACTGAGGGTCAGTGTGATAGAGAGTGTTATAACTGAGAGTCTTATACTGAGGGTCAGTGTGAGAGAGAGTGTTATAACTGAGAGTCTTATACTGAGGGTCAGTGTGAGAGAGAGAGTGTTATAACTGAGAGTCTTATACTGAGGGTCAGTGTAGCAGAGAGAGTGATATAACTGAGAGTCTTATACTGAGGGTCAGTGTGAGAGAGAGAGTGTTATAACTGAGAGTCTTATACTGAGGGTCAGTGTAACAGAGAGAGTGTTATAACTGAGAGTCTTATACTGAGGGTCAGTGTAACAGAGAGAGTGTTATAACTGAGAGTCTTATACTGAGGGCCAGTGTGAGAGAGAGTGTTATAACTGAGAGACTTATACTGAGGGTCAGTGTGAGAGAGAGAGTGTTATAACTGAGAGTCTTATACTGAGGGTCAGTGTGAGAGAGAGGATGTTATAACTGAGTGTTATACTGATGGTCAGTGTAACAGAGAGAGTGTTATAACTGAGTCTTGTGTTGAGGGTCAGTGTGAGAGAGAGTGTTATAACTGAGTGTTATACTGAGGGTCAGTGTGAGAGAGAGGGTTATAATTGAGAGGAATTTCCCTGTTTTCCCTCTGTTCTCTCTCTGTACCCTGTGCTGTCAATGTTACACGTGTCTAAGGTTCCTCCCCTCCCCTCTCCTCTTCTCTTCCAGCCAGGAGATGGGCAGCAAGGTCGCTCTCAAGTACATGACCCCTGTTATCCTGACGGTGTTTGTCCTGGCTCTGTACCTCCATGCACAGCAGGTGGAGTCCACAGCCCGGCTTGACTTCCTCTGGAAACTACAGGTAGGGAATCCTATCCCGAAACACCCCCTTCCCCGGGAATGGGAGGGAGAAAACAGGGTGAAGTGTCTCAGAGCGAGAGCCGTCTACTGTTCAGGCAAAGTGCTGTGAGTGACCACAACACAGTACTCAGTGGTTATTTTAATACTGGGTGCTGAGAGAGTTAACTTACGAGGGCTGGTTTTACAGACAGGCCTCGGTTGACAAAAATCTATCACTCTCCGATTTAAAATAATCATTTGGCTGCTCCCCCACCAGCGTCTACTGCTCTCTGCAGGAGACAGTTCCACAAGGGACTTGACTCAGTGCCAATCGCCTGCCTTTCCCCCCCCCGTATCCCCTGCACATTGTTTTTATTTAGATAATCCTCCAATCCCCTCTCAAACGCCTCGATTGACCCTGTCTCCCCCACACTCTCAGGCAGCGCATTCCAGACCCTAACGCCTCGATTGAACCTGTCTCCCCCACACTCTCAGGCAGCGCATTCCAGACCCTAACGCCTCGATTGAACCTGTCTCCCCCACACTCTCAGGCAGCACATTCCAGACCCTAACGCCTCGATTGACCCTGTCTCCCCCACGCTCTCAGGCAGCGCATTCCAGATCCTAACGCCTCGATTGAACCTGTCTCCACCACACTCTCAGGCAGCGCATTCCAGACCCTAACGCCTCGATTGACCCTGTCTCCACCACACTCTCAGGCAGCACATTCCAGACCCTAACCACTTGCCGTGTGAAAAAGTTTTTTTCTCACGTACAGTTGCTTCCCTTTAAATCTGTGCCCTCTCGTTCTCAACCCATTTACGAGCGGGAACAGTTTCTCCCTGTCTACTCTCTGCAGCCCCTTCATGACTTTGAACACCTCTATCAAATCCCCTCTCGACCTTCTCCTCTCCAAGGAAAACAGTCCCAACTTCTCCGATCGTTCTTCATAACTGAAGTGTCTCATCCCTGGAACCATAAACCTCTTCTGCACTCTCTACAATGAGTTCACATCCTTCCTATAGTGCGGCACCCAGAACTGTGCACAATACTCCAGCTGAGGTCTAACCAGTGTCCTATACAAGTTCAGCATAACCTCCCTGCTCTTGTACTCTCCGCCCCTATTAATAAAGCCCTGTGTGTGTGTTTGTGTGAAGGGGTTTTTACGAATCTCACTCCTGAACACCCAGGGTTGGGTTTTAAGGCCCTTGCCTTACGTTGGACAGGTGATGAAGGAATCTGCTTTTCCAAACATCTCCTCGTGTAGCTTGGAGTCAAATTCTGACTGACTGGTGTCTCCAGTGGAACGCCCTGGAACTATTACAACAACTTGCACTTATGTAGCACCTGTAACGGAGTAAAACATCCCCAGGGAGATTCACAGGAGGGTAACTCAGTGCAAAACGTGACCCTGAGCCACACGAGGAGATATTAGGGACAGGTGGCCAAAAGCTCAGTCAAAACGGTCACTTTTAAGAAGCATCTTAAAGGAGAGAGAGAGAGAGGTGGAGAGGTTTAGGGAGAGGATTCCAGAGCTCGGGCCCCAGGCAGCTGAAGGCACGGCCGCCGATGGTGGAGCAATGGGAATCGCTGGGAGGATGTGCAAGAGTCTGGAATTAGAGGAGCCCAGAGATCTCGGAGGGTTGTAGGGGCTGGAGGAGGTTACAGAGATAGGGAGGGTTGTAGGGACTGGAGGAGGTTACAGAGATAGGGAGGGTTGTAGCGGCTGGAGGAGGTTAGCGAGATAGGGAGGGTTGTAGGGGCTGGAGGAGGTTACAGAGATAGGGAGGGTTGTAGAGGCTGGAGGAGGTTACAGAGATAGGGAGGGTTGTAGGGGACTGGAGGGGTTACAGAGATAGGGAGGGTTGTAGGGGCTGGAGGTTACAGAGATAGGGAGGGTTGCAGGGGCTGGAGGAGGTTACAGAGATAGGGAGGGGTGTAGGGGCTGGAGGAGGTTACAGAGATAGGGAGGGGTGTAGGGGCTGGAGGAGGTTACAGAGATAGGGAGTGTTGTAGGGGCTGGAGGAGGTTACAGAGATAGGGAGGGTCATAGGGGCTGGAGGAGGTGACAGAGATAGGGAGGGTTGTAGGGGCTGGAGGAGGTTACAGAGATAGGGAGGGTTGTAGGGGCTGGAGGAGGTTACAGAGATAGGGAGGGTCATAGGGGCTGGAAGAGGTTACAGAGATAGGGAGGATTGTAGGGAGTGGAGGCGTGTTACAGAGATAGGGAGGGGAGAGGAGGCCATGGGGTGATTTGAAAACAGGACCTACGTTGTTTTTTAATTGTTGATGAAAAGCTGTCGGGCGTTTTTGAGGGAGAGATTATGAAGTTCAGTCTCTCCTCTCCGTGTGCAGGCCACAGAGGAGAAAGAGGAGATGGAGGAACTTCAGGCTTATAACCGACGGCTGCTTCACAACATCCTGCCCAAAGATGTGGCAGCCCACTTCCTCGCTCGTGAACGGCGTAATGATGAACTCTATTACCAGTCCTGTGAGTGTGTCGCGGTCATGTTCGCCTCCATCAGCAACTTCTCCGAGTTTTATGTGGAGCTGGAGGCGAATAACGAGGGTGTGGAGTGTCTCCGACTCCTGAATGAAATCATCGCCGACTTCGACGAGGTGAGTAGAGAGTTTCGGGAGTCTGTTAAAGAGCGGGGTGTGTGTGTGTGTGAGAGAGAGACCATAAGACCATAAGACCTAGGAGCAGAAATTAGGCCATTCGGCCCATCGAGTCTGCTCCGCCATTCAATCATGGCTGATAAGTTTCTCAACCCCATTCTCCCGCCTTCTCCCAGTAACCTTTGATCCCCTTACCAATCGAGAACCTAATCTATCTCGGTCTTAAATACACTCAATGACCTGGCCTCCACAGCCTTCTGTGGCAATGAATTCCATAGATTCACCACTCTCTGGCTAAAGAAGTTTCTCCTCATCTCTGTTCTAAAAGGTCTTCCCTTTACTCTGAGGCTGTGCCCCTCGGGTCCTAGTCTCTCCTACTAATGGAAACATCTTCCCTACGTCCACTCTATCCAGGCCTTTCAGTATTCTGTAAGTTTCAATCAGATCCCCCCTCATCCTTCTAAACTCCATCGAGTGTAGACCCAGAGTTCTCAAACCTTCCTCATATGTTAAGCCTTTCGTTCCTGGGATCGTTCTCGTGAACCTCCTCTGGACCCTCTCCAGGGCCAGCACATCCTTCCTGAGATACAGGGCCCAAAACTGCTCACAATAGTTTAAATGTGGCCTGACCAGAAAGTGTGTGCATGTGCACTTGAGCGTGCATGTGTGTGTGTGTGCAAGCGTGTGTGCGCGCGTGCGCGTGCTTATGTGTGTGCGCGTGTGCTTGTGTGTGTGTGAGAGATTTGTGTGTGAGAGAGAAAGAGCGCGTGTGTGAGAGAGTGTGTTCATGTGCACTTGAGCATGCGTATGTGTGTGAGCGAGCATGTGTGTGCGAGCGAGAGAGAGCGTGCGCCCGTGCGAGTGCTTGTGTGTGCTCGAGTGAGAGCGTGTGCGCGAGAGCGTGTGTGTGTGCGAGTGCTTGTGTGTGTGTGTGTGAGATTTGTGTGTGTGCGCGCGCGTGTCTGTGCGTGAACTCGTGTGTGTGTGTGTGTCTGTGCGTGAGTTCACGTGTGTGCATGCGTGTGTCGGTGTGTGATTTCATGTGTGCGTGAGTTTGTGTGTGTGCGTGCGTGTGTCGGTGTGTGAGTTCATGTGTGTGTGAGTTCATGTGTGTGTGAGTTTGTGTGTGTGTGTGAGTTTGTGTGAGTTCATGTGTGTGTGAGTTCGTGTGTGTGCGTGAGTTTGTGTGTGTGCGTGAGTTTGTGTGTGTGCGTGCGTGTGTCGGTGTGTGAGTTCATGTGTGTGAGAGTTTGTGTGTGCGCGTTTGTGTGTGTGTGTGAGTTTGTGTGTGTGCGTGAGTTCGTGTGTGTGTGAGTTCATGTGTGTGTGAGTTCGTGTGTGTGCGTGAGTTCGTGTGTGTGCGTGAGTTCGTGTGTGTGCGTGAGTTCGTGTGTGTGCGTGAGTTTGTGTGTGTGCGTGCATGTGTCGGTGTGTGAGTTTGTGTGTGTGCGTGCGTGTGTCGGTGTGTGAGTTTGTGTGTGTGCGTGCGTGTGTCGGTGTGTGAGTTTGTGTGTGTGCGTGCGTGTGTCGGTGTGTGAGTTTGTGTGTGTGCGTGCGTGTGTCGGTGTGTGAGTTTGTGTGTGTGCGTGCGTGTGTCGGTGTGTGAGTTTGTGTGTGTGTGTGCGTGTGTCGGTGTGTGAGTTTGTGTGTGTGCGTGCGTGTGTCGGTGTGTGAGTTTGTGTGTGTGCGTGTGTCGGTGTGTGAGTTTGTGTGTGTGTGTGCGTGTGTCGGTGTGTGAGTTTGTGTGTGTGCGTGCGTGTGTCGGTGTGTGAGTTTGTGTGTGTGCGTGCGTGTGTCGGTGTGTGAGTTTGTGTGTGTGTGTGCGTGTGTCGGTGTGTGAGTTTGTGTGTGTGCGTGTGCGTGTGTCGGTGTGTGAGTTTGTGTGTGTGCGTGTGTCGGTGTGTGAGTTTGTGTGTGTGTGTGCGTGTGTTGGTGTGTGAGTTTGTGTGTGTGCGTGTGTCGGTGTGTGAGTTTGTGTGTGTGCGTGTGTCGTTGTGAGAGTTTGTGTGCGTGCGTGCGTCGGTGTGAGAGTTTGTGTGCATGCGTGTGTCGGTGTGTGAGTCCGTGTGTGTGCGTGTGCCGGTGTTTGAGTTTGTGTGTGCGTGCGTGTCTCGGTGTGTGAGTTGGTGCATACATATTCCATTCCATCCCACAAATAGAGCCAGACCACAGGTGAAGCTGTCGAATGGTTCGGTGGGGAGGGCGAGCTGGTTTTGAGGGTTTTGTGAGTTTCACCATTTGTCTATCATTGATAGATTATCAGTGAGGAACAATTCAGACAACTGGAGAAGATTAAAACCATCGGCAGCACCTACATGGCAGCCTCAGGTCTCAATGACTCCACGTATGACAAGGCTGGGAAGTCACACATTATGGCACTGGCAGACTATGCCACGCGACTGATGGAGCAGATGAAATATATTAACGAGCACTCCTTCAATAATTTCCAGATGAAGATCGGTGAGTGCATCAGCACGTTCACTCACTCAGAACGCACACACACGCTCACAATCTCACACACACGCTCACAATCACACACACACGCTCACAATCACACACACACGCTCACAATCACACACACACACGTTCACAATCACACACACACGCTCACAATCACACACACACGCTCACAATCACACACACACACGCTCACAATCACACACACACGCTCACAATCACATACACACGCTCACAATCACACACACACACGCTCACAATCACACACTTACACATACAATCACACACACACGCTCACAATCACACACACACACGCTCACAATCACACACACGCTCACAATCACACACACACGCTCACAATCACACACACACACGCTCACAATCACACACTTACACATACAATCTCACACACACGCTCACAATCACACACACACACGCTCACAATCACACACACACGCTCACAATCACACACACACGCTCACAATCACACACACACACGCTCACAATCACACACACACGCTCACAATCACACACACACGCTCACAATCACACGCTCACAATCTCACACTTACACATACAATCACACACACACACGCTCACAATCACACACACACACACGCTCACAATCACACGCTCACAATCACACACACACATGCTCACAATCACACACACACATGCTCACAATCACACACACACATGCTCACAATCACACACACACGCTCACAATCACACACACACACGCTCACAATCTCACACTTACACATACAATCACACACACACACTCACAATCACACACACACGCTCACAATCACACACACACGCTCACAATCACACACACACACGCTCACAATCACACACACACACGCTCACAATCACACACACACACGCTCACAATCACACACACACACGCTCACAATCACACACACACTCACAATCTCACACGCGCTCACAATCACATGCGCTCACAATCTCACACGCGCTCACAATCACACACACACTCACAATCACACACACACACAATCTCACACGCGCTCACAATCTCTCACGCGCTCACAATCTCTCACGCGCTCACAATCTCACACGCGCTCACAACCTAACACGCGCTCACAATCTCACACACGCTCACAATCATACACACGCTCACAATCTCTCACACACTCACAATCTCTCACACACTCACAATCTCTCTCACACACTCTCACAATTTCACACACACACTCTCAATCTCTCACACACACGCTCACAATCTCTCACACACACTCTCACAATCTCTCACACACACGCTCACAATCTCTCACACACACGCTCACAATCTCTCTCACACTCTCACAATCTCACACACACACGCTCACAATCACACACACACATGCTCACAATCACACACACACACGCTCACAATCACACACACACACGCTCACAATCACACACACACTCACAATCTCACACGCGCTCACAATCACATGCGCTCACAATCTCACACGCGCTCACAATCACACACACACTCACAATCACACACACACACAATCTCACACGCGCTCACAATCACACACGCGCTCACAATCTCTCACGCGCTCACAATCTCACACGCGCTCACAACCTAACACGCGCTCACAATCTCACACACGCTCACAATCATACACACGCTCACAATCTCTCACACACTCACAATCTCTCACACACTCACAATCTCTCTCACACACTCTCACAATTTCACACACACACTCTCAATCTCTCACACACACGCTCACAATCTCTCACACACACTCTCACAATCTCTCACACACACGCTCACAATCTCTCACACACACGCTCACAATCTCTCTCACACTCTCACAATCTCACACACACATTCACAATCTCTCACACACACGCTCACAATCTCTCACACACACGCTCACAATCTCTCACACACACGCTCACAATCTCACACGCTCACAATCACATACATACACACACTCACAATCACATACATACACACGCACACAATCACACACACACACGCTCACAATCACACACACACACGCTCACAATCACACACACACACAATCTCACACACACACGCGCTCACAATCTCACACGCGCTCACAATCACACATGCGCTCACAATCTCACACGCGCTCACAATCACACACACGCTCACAATCTCTCACACACTCACAATCTCTCACACACTCACAATCTCACACACACACTCACAATCTCTCACACACACGCTCACAATCTCTCACACACACGCTCACAATCTCTCACACACACGCTCACAATCTCTCACACACACGCTCACAATCTCACACGCTCACAATCACATACATACACACGCTCACAATCACATACATACACACGCTCACAATCACACACACACACGCTCACAATCACACACACACACGCTCACAATCACACACACACATGCTCACAATCTCACACGCTCACAATCATATACATACACACGCTCACAATCACATACATACACACGCTCACAATCTGTCACACACACGCTCACAATCTCACACGCTCACAATCACGTACATACACACGCTCACAATCACATACACACACACGCTCACAATCTCTCACACACACGCTCACAATCTCACACGCTCACAATCACATACATACACACGCTCACAATCTCTCACACACACACGCTCACAATCTCTCTCACACACACGCTCACAATCACACACACACGCTCACAATCACACACACATGCTCACAATCACACACACGCTCACAATCACACACACAGACATGCTCACAATCTCACACACAGGCACGCTCACAATCTCACACATACACGCTCACAATCTCACACACACACGCTCACAATCTCACACACAAACACGCTCACAATCTCACACACACACACACGCTCACAATCTCACACACGCTCACAATCACACACATCTTCACAATCACACACACCTTCACAATCATACACACACCTTCACAATCACACACATACATGTTCACTATCTTTCACACACACTCACAATCTCACACACACGCTCACAATCTCACACACACACACGTGCTCACACACACGCACGTGCTCACACACACGCACATGCTCACACACGCGCACAATCACAACCACACACACACGCACACTCTCTCTCACACACATATACACATGCAATCACAATCTCATACACACACAAGCAATCACAATCTCATACACACAATCACAATCTCTCTGTCACACAAAATCATACACGCACACACTCTCTCTCTCACAGACAGACAGACACACACGCACACTCTCTCTCTCTTTGTCTCACACATACCCCAGAAATACTCTCAATTCGCATGTGCTCAAACTCTCACAATGTCTTTCAGAAGAAACATTAAACGGTGGTCCCCCTCTACCCTCTTGGATGGATCTAAACATTCTTTTGCCCCTGTTTCAAAGATTAGCGGTTGGTTGGTGGGGGGTGGGGGGGTGGTGGGTGGATGGATGGGGGTGGGTGGGGGGTGGGGGGTGTGTGTGGGGTGGAGAGTTCTCCCCTGTGTCCTGGGGCCAATATTCATCCCTCAACTAAAACAAAACACCAGATTATCTGATCGTTATCACAGTGCTGTTAGTGGGAGCTTGCTGTGCGCAAACTGACTGCTGCACTTCCAACACTAACAGTGACCAAACTTCCAAAAACAATAGCGTCGTTGGCAGTGAAGCGCTTTGGGATGTCCGGAGTGGGTGGATGGAGTGGGAGAAATGCTAGGCTTTTCCCTTTGTTAGTGCACCAGGGCTCTGTAACGCTCAGATCGATCGACCTGCTCTGCCGCAATTCTGTCCTCTTCTCTCAGGGCTGAACATCGGTCCGGTGGTGGCGGGGGTAATCGGAGCCCGGAAACCACAGTACGACATCTGGGGCAACACGGTGAACGTGGCCAGTCGGATGGACAGTACGGGCATCCCCGACAAGATTCAGGTAGACCTCGCTGCTCGTGTGCACAGAGAGCAACACGCAGGCTGGGAGGGTGTTACACGTGAGAATACGCAGGCTGGGAGGGTGTTACACGTGAGAATACGCAGGCTGGGAGGGTGTTACACGTGAGAATACGCAGGCTGGGAGAGTGTTACACGTGAGAATACGCAGGCTGGGAGAGTGTTACACGTGAGAATACGCAGGCTGGGAGAGTGTTACACGTGAAAACACACAGGCTGGGAGAGTGTTACATGTGAGAATACGCAGGCTGGGAGAGTGTTATATGTGAGAATACGCAGGCTGGGATAGTGTTACACGTGAAAATACGCAGGCTGGGAGGGTGTTACACGTGAGAATACGCAGGCTGGGAGAGTGTTACATGTGAAATTACACAGGCTGGGAGAGAGTTACACGTGAAAATACGCAGGCTGGGAGAGAGTTACACGTGAAAATACGCAGGCTGGGAGAGAGTTACACGTGAAAATACGCAGGCTGGGAGAGTATTACACGTGAAATTACACAGGCTGGAAGAGTGTTACACGTGAAATTACACAGGCTGGGAGAGAGTTACACGTGAAAATACACAGGCTGGGAGTGTGTTACATGTGAAAATAGGCAGGCTGGGAGAGTATTACACGTGAAATTACACAGGCTGGGAGAGTGTTACACATGAAAATACGCAGGCTGGGAGAGTGTTACACGTGAAAATACACAGGCTGGGAGTGTGTTACATGTGAAAATAGGCAGGCTGGGAGTGTTACATGTGAGAATACACAGGCTGGGAGTGTGTTCCACATGAGAATACACAGGCTGGGAGTGTGTTCCACATGACAATACACAGGCTGGGAGAGTGTTACACATGAGAATACGCAGGCTGGGTCTGCATTATACGCGGGCACGTGCAGGCTAGAAGTGTGTTACACACAGGAATAAGCAGGCTGGGCATTTGTTACGCAAGGGAATATGCAAGCTGGGAGTGTGTTACACATGTAAATACGCAGGCTGGTTACATGTTGCACATGAGGATACACAATCTGTGTGTGTGTTATACACAGGAGGGCGCAGGTTAGGTGTGTGTTACCCATGAGAATACACAATCTGGGTGTGCATTACACATGAGAAAACACAGGCTGGGAGTGTGTTACACATGACAATGCCCCAGGCAGAGCGTGTGTTACACACTGGAATTTGTAATCTGGGTGTGCATTACACATGGGAATTTACAGATGCTGGGAATACACCGTATGCTAAACACAGGACAACGCACAGGGTTAGATAGATGACTCTGCATAAACTCCCTAACAGGTACTCCGTATTGGGAGATTGGTATTAGCATTCAGACACAGGACGGCGGTGACACAACACTCCATTGTCCCAGTCCGCTCGCTGTTTGATCTGGCGGACTTACACCCCTGTCCAGCCAAGGTCCCTCACCACCACTGGGCAACCAAAGTCCCCCTGGGGGCTGCCTTCTCCCTCCTCGCAGGACCCTCGGTCTGACCGTAACCGGAGTTATCGATGAACCAGGGCCATCAACCCCCTCAGCGATTAGTCTCCGCCAGAACCAACCAGGAGGTGAGGAAACCCCCTCCTCCTCTCCTCTCCCCCCACCAACCCGCAGCGGGCCAGGTACTTTGGAAAACCATCAGTCCAAAGTTGCATGTTCCCCGCCCCCCTCCTCCTCCTCCTCCCCCCGACCCCGAACACTTCAGACATGTTCTCAATCGCTCATGCACTGCGTCCCCAGGATGTTAGTCTCTGAAAGACACCTCTCGTTTTGCATTTGTATGACTCGATACTCTCTGTTTGCGCTGTCCACCCCACTTCCAGGCTGTCCTTACAACAGACTCACTCACCGAAACATTTTGTTTGACCGGGTGAGTTCTGATGGTCACCTCTTATAAGACATAGGAGCAGAAATTAGGCCATTCGGCCCATCGAGTCTGCTCCGCCATTCAATCATGGCGGATAAGTTTCTCAACCCCATTCTCCCGCCTTCTCCCCGTAACCTTTGATCCCCTTACCAATCAAGAACCTATCTATCTCGGTCTTAAATACACTCAATGACCTGGCCTCCACAGCCTTCTGTGGCAATGAATTCCATAGATTCACCACTCTCTGGCTAAAGAAGTTTCTCCTCATCTCTGTTCTAAAAAGGTCTTCCCTTTGCCCTGAGGCTGTGCCCTGCCCTGCCCTCCTTGCTGCAGGGTTCTGGACGAGGGGAGCCTGGCTCTTGGCGACCAGCAGCAACCTGGCACCTCTAGGATTTATGTCACCCTGGGAGAAATCCCAGCCTCAGAGGGAGGGAGGGAGGGAGGGAGGGCGGGTGGCGCAGATTCACGAGAAAAGGGTTCGATGACGAGGAGAACTCGCACAGGCTGGGCTTGTGATCTCCCGGGGGGGTGGGGGATAGAAGATTGGATGAGGTGGTGATCCGATCGAGGGCGGTTTCAGACGATCGAAGGGGTTCGATGGGGGGTCGATAGAGAGAAACTCTTTCCTCTGGTGGGGTGGGTGGGGTGGGGGTGAAGGGGAGGTACAGGGACTGAGAGTCCAGAGGAAATGGGTAGAACCTTAAAATTCGAGCCGGGCTGCTCAGGGGATGATGTCAGGAAGCACTTCTTCACTTAGGAAAATAGGAATAGGAGGCCATTCGGCCCCTCGAGCCTGCTGCCCCATTCACTAAGATCGGGGCTGATCTGATTGTGGCCTTAATTCCACTTTCCTGCCTGTTCCCCCCCATAACCCTCGATTCCCTTGTTGATCAGAAACCCGTCTAACTCGGCCTCGAATATATTCACTGACCCGGCCTCCGCTGCTCTCTCTCTGGGGGGGGAGAGAATTCCACAGACTGACCACCCTCTGAGAGAAGAAATTCCTCCTCGTCTCCGTCTTCAATGGGAGACCCCTTATTCTAGAAACTGTGCCTCCCTCCCCCCCTCGTTCTAGATTCCCCCACGAGGAGGGGGAGGGGGAGGGAAACATCCCCTCAGCATCCACCCTGTCAAGCCCCCCCCTCTCCTCCTCTCAGAATCTGATCTGTTTCAATAAGATCACCTCTCGTTCTTCTAAACTCCCAACGGGGGACAGGGCCCCAACCTGCTCAACCTTTCCCCGTGAGACAAACCCCCCCTTCGTCCCAGGGATCAGCCCCAGTGAACCTTCTCCGATCTCCGAACACAAGGAAATCTCTTTTTTTTTTAAATAAGGAGACCAAGACTGTACAGAGGGCTCCAGATGTGGTCTCACCGAGACCCTGTCCAGCTGCAGCAACACTTCCCTGTGTTTATATTCCGTTCCCCTTGCAGTGAACACCACTTCCTAACCACTCGCTGTGCCTGCAGACTAACTTTACCCGATCCATGTCCCAGGACACCCAGGTCCCTCTGTACCTCCGAGTTCTGCAACCTCTCTCTCTCTCCATTTAAATAATTCGCTGCTTCTCCGATCTCCCTGCCAAAGTGGACAAGTTCACATTTACCCCCGTTAAACTCCATCTGCCAAACCTTTTTCCCCCCACTCGCTTAACCCTGTGTCCATCCCTTTGCAAACTCTCTACCTCCTCTCGACAACTTTCTCTCCCTCCCGTCTTGGTGTCATCGGCAGTTTAGGTCCTGTACGTTCGTTCCCCACGTCCAAGTCGTTGATGTAGATTGTAAATAGCTGAGGCCCCAGCGCTGATCCCTCTGGCTCTCCACTAGTTACAGCTTGTTAACCAGTAAAAGACCCATTTATCCCGACTCTCTGCTCCCTGTTAGCGAACCAATCCTCTATCCATGATAGGAGTGGGGCTGAATGGCTTCCTCCTGTTCCTGTGTAACAGGCTCGAGGAGGGAGGCTGAATGGCCTCCTCCTGTTCCTGTGTAACAGGCTCGAGGGGCTGAATGGCCTCCTCCTGTGTAACAAGCTCGAGGAGGAGGGAGGGGCTGAATGGCCTCCTCCTGTTCCTGTGTAACAGGCTCGAGGAGAGGGGCTGAATGGCCTCCTCCTGTTCCTGTGTAACAGGCTCGAGGAGGGAGGCTGAATGGCCTCCTCCTGTTCCTGTGTAACAGGCTCGAGGGGCTGAATGGCCTCCTCCTGTGTAACAAGCTCGAGGAGGAGGGAGTGGCTGAATGGCCTCCTCCTGTTCCTGTGTAACAGGCTCGAGGAGAGGGGCTGAATGGCCTCCTCCTGTTCCTGTGTAACAGGCTCGAGGAGGAGGAGGGGCTGAATGGCCTCCTCCTGTTCCTGTGTAACAGGCTCGAAGAGGAGGGAGGGGCTGAATGGCCTCCTCCTGTTCCTGTGTAACAGGCTCGAGGAGGAGGAGGGGCTGAATGGCCTCCCCCTGTTCCTGTGTAACAGGTTTGAGGAGGAGGAGGAGGGGCTGAATGGCCTCCTCCTGTTCCTAAAGGAACCTGTGCCTACTACAGAGAGGTGTTTCCTGCAGATTGTGCAGTTGACTGGACTAGTAACCCAGAGGCCCAGGGTAACGCTCCGGGGGACACGGGTTCAAATCCCACCCTGGCCGCTGGTGGAGTTTAAATTCAGTTAATAAAACCGGGGAATCGAGAGCGAGTCTCAGTCTTGGTGACCGTGACAACGATCATCGATTGTCATTAAAAACCTGTCTGGTTCACTAACGTCCCCTTTAGGGGAGGGAAATCTGCCGTCCTTACCCCCCGGTCTGGGCCCTACACGTGACTCCAGACCCCCCCGCCCACACACACACACAGCGATGTGGCCGACCCTTACCTGCCCCTCTGAAATGGCCGAGCGAGACGATCGGATCAAGGGGGCAATTAGGGTCAGGCAACCAACCCCGGCCCCGCCAGAGACGCCCACATCCCGTGGAGGAAGAAATATAAACTGCATTTATCACAGTGAACGTGTACACATTGCTGACTGGTTATAAACAGGAAAGGTGAGGACGCACAATGGGTTCATTAGCATCTGCAGACAGAGAGGAGAAACCAACATTGCAGGGCAGGCGCTGATCCAGAACTGAAACAGCGACTGACCCTCCCACAGTGCGGCGCTCCCTCAGCACTGACCCTCCGACAGTGCGGCGCTCCCTCAGCGCTGACCCTCCGACAGTGCGGCGCCCCCTCAGCGCTGACCCTCCGACAGGGCGGCGCTCCCTCAGCGCTGACCCTCCGACAGTGCGGCGCTCCCTCAGCGCTGACCCTCCGACAGTGCGGCGCTCCCTCAGCACTGACCCTCTGACAGTGCGGCGCTCCCTCAGCGCTGACCCTCCGACAGTGCGGCACTCCCTCAGCACTGACCCTCCGACAGTGCGGCGCTCCCTCAGCGCTGACCCTCTGACAGTGCGGCGCTCCCTCAGCGCTGACCCTCCGACAGTGCGGCACTCCCTCAGCACTGACCCTCCGACAGTGCGGCACTCCCTCAGCGCTGACCCTCCGACAGTGCGGCACTCCCTCAGCACTGACCCTCCCACAGTGCGGCGCTCCCTCAGCACTGACCCTCCGACAGTGAGGCGCTCCTCAGCACTGACCCTCCGACAGTGCGGCGCTCCCTCAGCGCTGACCCTCCGACAGTGCGGCGCTCCCTCAGCACTGACCCTCCGACAGTGCGGCGCTCTCTCAGTACTTGGGAGCCTCAGGGATAGAGGGACAGGTACAGCTGACACAAGGTTGGTAATGGATCTGTCTCTCTCTCTCTCTCTCTCCCTGTAGGTGACGGGGGACATGCAGCAGGTCCTGGCTGCCAAAGGCTACTACCACCTGCAGTGCCGCGGCCTGGTCAAGGTGAAAGGCAAGGGAGAGATGATGACCTATTTCCTCAGTCAGGACCCGGCTAACAGTTAGCGGGCAGTGGGAATGGAACGCGGATCGGGTGGCTGGGAGGGAGACGGAGGACGGGAGCTGGCTGGATCCATCTGGGCCAGGCCTTTGGCCATCTGACCGCCCTTCAGGAGAAGCCTCCGCCCGAACCGATCCAGCGAGGGGTGGGGGGAACAATAAAAATGAACACTGAAGGTGCCTGAACTTTAACATACTGGAGCGCGTGGGGTCTTCTCCCTGTGAGGATCATTCGGACGCCGCGATTGGAAGGACTTTGAGGAGCGCGAGGGCGAAGACTTTTTAAAGAGGAATGATCTGAAAACTGACTTATTTATTACCGTGGACATTGTATTCTTTATCTCGCTCTGGTCTCTGCGTCTCTCTCGCTCCCTCTCTCTCTCTCTCTCGGTCCGGCTGCTCACCTCTGGAGTTTTTTTCTTTGACCAAAGAAGACAGAAGGCGGCGGGTGAGGGGGGAAGGAGGGGGAGGTGAGGGGGGAAAGAGGGGGAGGTGAGGGGGGAGGTGAGGGGGGAAGGAGGGGGAGGTGAGGGGGGAAAGAGGGGGGAGGTGAGGGGGGAGGTGAGGGGGAGGTGAGGGGGGAGGGA
>NW_027599162.1:0-25000 GCF_964194155.1 Cetorhinus maximus | reverse complement strand
ACACACACAAACAAACAAAGGACAATAAAATAGGGTCTCTGCAGAGACGGACAGTTGAAGAATAAATGTTATAAAAACGATCAATTTCGCAGGGTTCTGTTAGTATCAATCTGGACCTCCCTTGTGTGATGACAGATCACCAGCCCCAGTAGATTCCTGGAGGCTCTCACCAATGGAGCCTAGGTGTGGAGGAGAACAGAGCTGGATGAATCCTCCTTGTCTCAGTCTCTCAGGTTTCCAAATACCAACAAGTATCACTGAGATGAGGATTCCTAGCTGGATATTAATAACCACACTGTATTCAGGCAAGGCAAGCAGAACACAAGTCCCACAAAGAGATTAGCGTGTAAAATTAAAGCTCATGGGATTGGGGGTAGTGTATTGAGATGGATAGAAAACTGGTTGGCAGACAGGAAACAAAGAGTAGGAATAAACGGGTCTTTTTCCGAATGGCAGGCAGTGACTAGTGGGATACCCCAGGGATTGGTGCTGGGACCCCAGTTATTCACAATATATATTAATGATTTAGGTGAAGGAACTAAATGTAATATCGTCAAATTTGCAGATGACACAAAGCTGGGTGGGAGGGTGAGCTGTGAGGAGGATGCAGAGATGCTTCAGTGTGATTTGGACAAGCTGAGTGAGTGGGCAAATACATGGCATATGCAGTATAATGTGGATAAATGTGATGTTATCCACTTTGGTAGCAAAAACAGGAAGGCAGATTATAAATTGAGAGAGGGGAATGTGCAACGAGACCTGGGTGTCCTCGTACACCAGTCGCTGAAGGTAAGCATGCAGGTGCAGCAGGTGCTAAAGAAGGCAAATGGTATGTTGGGGTAGACCATTTAGGACTGAGATGAGGAGAAATTTCTTCACCCAGAGAGTGGTGAGCCTGTGGAATTCACTACCACAGAAAGTAGTTGAGACCAAAACATTGTATGTTTTCAAGAAAGAGTTAGATTTGGCCCTTGGGGTGAACGGGATCAAAGGGCATGGGGAGAAAGCAGGAGCAGGATATTGAGTTGGATGATCAGCCATGATCATAATGAATGGCGGAGCAGGCTCGAAGGGCCGAATGGCCTACTCCTGCTCCTAGTTTCTATATTTCTATGTAACACGAATTGGACAATTTTTCCTCTTCCCAATTCATTCCCAACTGTGTTTTTCTAGCCATTAAAGTAATTACAGTTCAAATAAGCAAATAGCTCTCCTCAAGAGCTATGCTGGTCAGGTGATTTCTTGAAAAAGGCTCATGTTCCAAAGGTGAACTTATGACCTTTCTTTAAAAAAAATATCCAAGTGTCCAAATAATGTGAAATTCTTCCAAATTTTAAAAGAAAACCCCAGGTCTTGAAGATAAGGTTTTCCCAACGTGCCTCCACCCTTAAGAAATGAAGCGTTATTTCCAAATGTGTTTCATTACAAGATGTATAGGAAAAGATCAATTCAAACATGCACTCACTCAGCCATTCACTCCTGATACACAATCTGTCCAGTTTTCTCTGATTTTCTTGATTTCCAGATGTTCTTCAAAATTTACATTCCTGATAATGCATCAGCAATTATATTATTCTTCCCAGTGATATGAACAATTTTTAAGTTACAAGGCTGTATTAGCAAACTCCATCGGAGTAGTCTGTTATTCTCAGTCTTAAATTTTTCCACAAAGACCAAGGGATGATGGTCAGTATATACTTTACAGACATGACAAATATATACCTCAAAATGTTTAACAGCCAGTAACAATCCCAGGGTTTCCTTTTCTACCATAGAGTATCTCTTTTGATGTTGATTTAGTTTTTTAGAAAAGTACCTCACTGGCTTCTCTATTCCCGATTTATCTTCCCTGCAATAAGACTTCACCCACTCCCAAGTCACTAGAATCGATTGCCACCTTGAGGGTTTAGCAAAATTAGGGGTGGCTCACACTGGGTCATTAGTTAGGATCACCTTCAGCTTCTCAAAAACTGTCTGACACTCTCTTGACCGTACCACCTTTGCCATCTTTTGCAATAAAGCCATTAGTGGAGCCGCTATGGTGCTGAAGTTTGGCACAAATTTACGATAGAGGCTGCACATCCCTAAAAATCTCATGATTTCCTGTTTAGTTTTAGGGACAGGGAATTCCATCAAAGCCTGCACTTTCGGTGCTCTTGGCAATGCTTGCCCTTGCCCTACTAAGTGCCCTAAATAAATTACCCGTGTTTACATGAACTCGCTTTTGGCAAGGTTTATTGTTGGACCCGCCAACTGTAATTGATTAAATAAGGCTTCCAATTGTTTTACATGATCTTTCCAATTGTTGCTGTAAATCAATACATCATCTAAGTAAAGCACACAGTCAGAAATATTAATGGCTACTTAATTCGTTAGTCTTTGGAAAGTGGCTCGAGCATTATATAGTCTAAACGGCATTACTTGGCGTTGGTATAGCCCGTTTGGCCTGACAAAAGCTGTTATCTCCTTAGCTCCTGACGTTAAAGGAACTTTCCAGTATCCTTTCAACAAATCTATCTTAGTGAGGAACGTGGCCCTTCCAACCCTGTCAACACAATCTTCTAAACAAGGGATTGGGTAGGAATCCGTTTTTGTTACCATATCTATAATCTATGCAGAATCTGGCTGCACCATCAGGTTTAGGCACTAACACTACTGGAGAGTGTCAACTGCTTTGACTAGGCTCAGTTAGGTGATTTTCTAACATTTATTGAATTTCTGCTTTCACTTTAGTTTGTTTCTCTGGACTTAAATGATAAGGAAGTTGCTTTATAGGTGAAGATCCCCCTATATCCACATCATACACGGCTAAAGTTATACACTAAGATAAAAGCTTTAGCTCTGAAGAAGAGTCATATGGACTCGAAATGTTAAGTCTGTCTTTCTCTCCTCAGACGCTGTCAGACCTGCTGAGTTTTTCCAGCTTTTTCTGTTTTTGTTGTTAAAGTTGTACATCCTGGTTTGTCCCTTTAAATTCTGTAGTAACCTCGTTAGGCCCTTTTGTTATCCTACCTCTCAGTGTGAAAACGTGGTGTCTAACTGTCCTCATATTTCAGTGTTAGCTAACTGGAGAGTAGGAGGTTCGATTTATGAACTAATTTTCCTTCTGCCTCACTCTCACCATCTCTTCCATCCTCCACTATCCTCACTATCTGACATACCTGCTCCTTCTTATAATCCTCCCTCCGATGGTATTGTTTTACCGTATTGATACAACACAACCGATTCTTTTTCCTGCAATCTGGGGTGTCTATCAAATAAATTACTTTACCAGCCCTGCTTTCAGAGGTTCCCCCTGTAAAGGCAATCACACTGACCCTTCACCCCCTGGTTGTAATGCTCGGCTTACAGAGTGCTTACCTGCACGTTCCTTCATCCTTGGGTTTGAAAAACTTTAAGATGTCCTTGGGCCACTTTGCAGGCTCCTGGGAGTCGTTCCTGAACCACGGACACTTAGGCCAGAAGTTTTCACTCAGCGGACAGGAGAATGCCCGACACGAACAAGCGTAAAACGACGCGTGATGATGTCATCGCGCGCTCACATGATATTTCACTTGGCAGCGCGCCCGCTGACAATTAACAGGCCTATTGAGGCCATTAAAGTACCGATTGAATGAAATATTTCGCTGCCCGTCCAACCTTTCAGTTGGCGGGCGGGCGAAAAGGCCAAGCGGCCTTTGGATTTTTTAGGAAACCTCATCCACGGGCGGGATGAGGTTCCCAGCAGCAAAAACATAAATAAAAATTTCAACATTTCATTAGACAATGCCCAGCTCATCTGACAGGGTCACGTGAGGGGACATGTTTTTTAACATTTTAAAATTCTTTATTTTTAATTTTTTAAATCGTTATCTCCCTGGGGCGGCTCTGTGCCTCAGGGAGCTTTCGCGATTGTGCCAACTTGTGCTCTTGCCCTCCTCCCCCGCCCCACACAGGCAGCGCTGAATGCTACAGCACGCGTTTCACACTGGGTGGGCCTTAACTGGCCAGCGTGAAACCGTGGTCACAGCCTGGTCACAGGCAGTGGTCGGCCTCCTGACCGCTCCTGCTCACACCCACCGAGCCCGCCCGGCAGGGGAGAAATTCTATCATAATTTAATATACAGGATTCGTCCCTCTCTCCTAAAAACCTCTCCTTGATTAATTTCAGAGGACGTCTTATCTCACGTCCGTAAATTAACTCAAAGGGGCTAAAACCAGTCGATTCATTTGGTGAATCTTGGGTAGCAAATAAAAGAAAATCCAGTCCTTTGTCCTAGTCATGGGGATATTCATGACAATATGCTTTAATCATTGTTTGGAGGGTTTGATGGTACCTCTCTAAAGCCCTGTGTTTGTGGATGATATGCTGAGGATTTTAACTGTTTTATACCCAAACTACTCATTATGTTTTGAAAAATTTAGACATAGAACTGGAACTTTGATCTGACTGGACCTCCACTGGTTACCCATATCGAGTAAAAACTTGGTTTAACTTTTCCACTACTGCCTTAGCTGTAATTGTTCTGAAAGGGATGGCCTCTGGAAATCGAGTTGTCATATCCATAATAGTAAGGATATACTGGTGTCCTGCTTTCATTTTTGGTATCAGTCCCAGTTTACTAACACTCTACTAAACTCCTCAAAAATTGGTATGGGAATTAAGGGTGCTGGTTTGATTGTATGTTGTGGGTTTCCTACCATCTGACAAGTATGGCATGTTTTATAAAACTGCACTATGCTCTTGTGAAGACTTTGCCAGTAAAGCTGTTGGTTTATCCATGACTGAGTTTTCCATATCCCTACATGTCCTGTGCTATCCATAATATCTCTACGATATTTGGGCGGTACCACTACCTGATGAAGAACCGTCCACTCTTCATTTGCAGGTCTGTGAGGAGGTCTCCACTTCCTCATTAGTATTCCATTTTTAATAATAATAACATTCTGGAACTGCCTCAGCTTCAGCTTCAGTTTGGGCTGATTGCACTATCTTACTTAACTCCAGATCGGCTTGTTGAGCCCCAACCAGGGAAGATTTATTAAACATCTCTTTTTAATTATCTAAGTCTTTAAAGAAAGTTTCAGCTAACCAAATATCTGTTTGTGGTTTCACTTTGACCTCCAATGATGGGCTTTGCTTTGCCATTGTTCGGGTCATCTCACACTAATGAAAAATTCCTGGAACCTTTTCCTGTAACTGCTCTGTCTCTTTAATCTCATTTGGGCTTTCTGTAATTATGGGAGAAGCTACTACCTTCACTCCGGTGAGATCATTTCCCAGGAGTAAATCAACGCCATATACAGGTAACTACTGAACAACCCCTACCGTCACTGTCCCAGACAAAGGTCACACTCCAGGTGCACCTGGTACAAAGGTACAGGTATATACTCCCCGCCAATACCATTGACTAAAACCTTGGCTTTTAATGCGCTCGCTAGTGGAAAAGTTATACCTTCCCCCAGCAAAAGTGTTTGAGTGCCTCTCGGTATCTCTTAATATAATTATAGTTTAACTATCTCATTTGAGGGATAAGAGGTTTTTTTTCCCCTCGACGAAAATTCTTTATAACTCTCATGTATCTTATTTACCTCACCTGAACTCACAGCGATGTTCACACTCAGTTTCACAGCTGCAGTTAGCATTACCACTTGATCTTTGTACTTTTAGTCTGCGTTCCTTTTCCTGAATTGCCCTTACATAGCCCAATAAATCCCATGGATTTCCCATTCAACTTCCAGCAATCGGCACAAACATGTCCCACCTTGTTATAACGGAAACACTTAGGCCTTTGAATCTCACTTCTACCCTCAGCACCTTCCTTTTGGCCTGAGGAGAAGTTTCCAGGAATTCCCAGCTGTCACTTCTCTCCCATGGCTGCCTCCCTTTCACCCTCCCACCTTCTATCCTTCTTGGGTTTGTGGGGATGACGGTAAAAGGGCTTAGATTTATGGACCAGCTCATAATCGTCAGCCATCTCTGCTGCCTGTCTAGCTGTTGCTACCCTCTGGTCTTCAAACATGTGTTCTAACAACTGAAGGAAGTGAACTTTTAAATTCTTCCAGGAGAATTATTTCCCTAAGAGCTTCATATGTTGTCTCTACCCTTAATGCCTATATCCAACGGTCAAAATTACTTTGCTCTACCCTCTCAAATTCAATACAGGTCTGCCCAGGCTGTTCCCTTATGTTCTGAAATTTCTGCCTGTACACCTCAGGGA
Source organism: Cetorhinus maximus (assembly GCF_964194155.1). Lineage (NCBI taxonomy): Eukaryota > Metazoa > Chordata > Chondrichthyes > Lamniformes > Cetorhinidae > Cetorhinus > Cetorhinus maximus. The sequence continues at coordinate 18,800 of NW_027599162.1, read as the reverse complement.
CCAACTCATACACACTAAGAATCATAATCCACATATACCTCTTCTGACAGCGATGCATATACCTCATGAGCTCTACTCACCAACCTACTCTGTAAGAGCAATGTCCAGATTTCTTTTGGCCGTTTCATTTGCTTAGCTACCTTTTTTAAACAAAATAAAGAATGCCTCTACATCCCTTTCCTCAAAATTTGGAAGGGCTTGTACAAATTTAAACATCTCCCCTCTGGGCTTTGGGTTGGGGGTGGTTTCTTTGTCATCAGGGCCTCCTCCAGCATCTGATGCCTCTTTTTTTTTAATGCCAGCCTTTTAAGCTGGTATTCCCTTTCTAGTTTCTCTCTCCCTCCTTTGCCTCCCCTTCATTATCCTTCTCCCTTGCCTGAACTTCCAGCTCCTGCTTCCTAAATGTTCTTTCTTTCTCTTTTCCTTCTCTCCCAAGCCTTTTCAATTCCCCATTCGCTTTCCTGTTCGAGCTGCTTCATTTGCAATTGGATCTTCGCCAGCACAATCAGCTCACCCCCAAGAGAATGTGGTCTCTCTATTATGTCCCTTCCAGTTCCAAATGCCACTGTTAGCTCAACTATGTCTGCTTTCCTCACTCCTATGGGTAATTCTAACTCCAACTTATCTGTGAATTCCATTAGCTTAGTCTTGGTTACTTTTTGTAAACCAGTCAGGGATAAATCTTCCATCTGTAGGAAAGTCTTAGCAACTTCCAAAGCCATTTTGGTTTTACTAATGTGTAAGAAACCTGGTGTCTGTCCTTTTATCCTTTCCCAATTATTATTATTCCACGTCCAGTCACTCACCCGCAATTCAAAATCGTAGATCACAAGCTCTTGTGGGATTTTGAATTGCGGGTGATTGATTGGACGCGGAATAATAATAATTGGGAAAGGATGAAAGGACAGACACCAGGTTTCTTACACATTAGTAAAACCAAAATGGCTTTGGAAGTTGCTAAGACTTTCCTACAGATGGAAGATTTATCCCTGACTGGTTTACAAAAAGTAAACACACACACACACATACCAACAAATGACAAACAAATAGAGTCTCTACAGAGATGGACGGTTGAAGAAAAAACTTTGTGAAAAGGATAAAGTTTTCAGGGTTCTGACCCTCGATCTGGATCTCCCTCGTTTGATGACAGATCGCTAGTTCCAGTAGATGCCTGCAGGTTCTCACCAACGGAACTTCAACCTGGACAATAATAGAGGCTGGATGAATCCTTCTTGGCTCAGTCTTTCAGGTTTCCAAATACAGACAACTTTCACTAAGATGAGGATTCCTAGCTGGATACAGAGAGCCACACTGTATTTAGGCAAGGCAAGGGGTATGTGAGGTCTGCTTCCCAATTTATTCCCAACTGAGTTCAAAACAACAAGTTCAAAACTTAAAGCTCATCTCTGTCAGGTGATTTCCAGTAAATCACCAGGACCTTTGCCTTTTGAAGTTTTTTTTCAGCCATTAAAGTAATTACAGTTTAAATAAGCCAATAGCTCTCCTCCTCAAGAGCCACACTGGTCAGGTGATTTCTTGAAAAAGGCACACTAGCTCATAGTCCAAAGGTGAACTTATGACCTTTCTTTAAAAAAAATCCAAGTGTCCAAATAATGCAAAATGCTTCCAAATTTTAAAAGAAAACCCCAGTTCTTGAAGATAAGGTTTTCCCAACACACTACGCTGGAGGTCTTGATGGAGGAGGTGGAGAGGAGGAGAGATATCCTGTACTGTTAGGGGCACAGGGGATGCTCTAGACACCCTGTGAGAAAGCAGTGGGAATTAATTGCTGCAGAGACCAATGCCAGGACTGTAACCCCATGGACCTGGACACTAGAAATGTTTAACGGTCTTACAAAGTGGTCATGGTCAATAAATTCATCTTCAAATATCATATCTCACCCACTATACCACTAAACTCCACACTGCTCAATTCACCACATCCCCATCACTCACCTACCAATACATTCAATCAATCAGGACTCACAACTAATGTACCTGTCTGTTCTAACCCCAATGGTGGACACAGTGTTGCTCATTATGGAAGCAGTGGGGCTGAAATCATTGAAGCTGACAGTATCCTCATCCCCTCATCCTTAATCATCCTCCTCATATCCCACTTCCTCCTCATCCAACACTCTCTTCAAATGGAGAAACTGCTGATGATATAAGAATGCACTTCTCCCTCTACCCCTCACCACAACCTCCCCCTTGCCCCTTTTACACAAGAAGACATGAAATAGGAGCAGGAGGAGACCATTTGGCCCATCGAGTCTGCTCTGCATTCAATACGATCATGGCTGATCTTGGGCTTCAACTCCACTTTCCCACCCAGTCCCCATATCCCTTAATTCCCTGAGACGCCAAAAATCTGTCTGTCCCAGTCTGAAATATATTCAACAATGGAGCATCCACAACCCTCTGGAGTAGAGAATTCCAAAGACTCAGCCCATGAGTGAAGTAATTTCTCCTCATCTCAGTCCTAAATGACCAGCCCCTTATCCTGAGACTGTGTCCCCGTGTTCGAGATTCCCCAGCTCGGGGGAAACAATCTCTCAGTATCTACCCTGTCAAACCCCTTCAGAATCTTGGAGGTTTCAATGAGATTGTCTCTTGTTCTTCTAAACTCCAGAGAATAGAAGCCCAATTTACTTATCCTCTCATCACTGGACAACCCCCTCATCCTGGGAACCTATCTAGTGATCCTTTGCTGTCCCACCTCCAATGCTAGCATACCCTTTCTTAAAAGTGAAGACCAAAACTGCACACAGTATTCCAGCACCAGTTCCCTGTACAATTGTAACATACTTCTTTATTCTTGTCCTTCAATCCCCTTGCAATAAAGGCCAACTTGCCATTTGCCTTCCTATTTGCTTGTTGCAGCTGCATGTTAACTTTCTGCATTCCTTGTATGAGCACACGCAAGTCCATTTGAACATCAACCTTTACAAATTTCACACCTTTTAAAAAAATATTCTGCTCTCCTATTCTTACAATCAAAGTGAATAATTTACACTTCCCCACATTATACTCCATCTGTCATCTTGTTGCCCACACACCTAACCTGTCTATATCTCTTTGCAGCCTCTGTGTCCTCCCCACAGCTTACCTTCCCACCAAGCTTGGTATCATCAGCAAACTCAGATACATTACTCTCTGTCCTTTTGTATACCCACGGTATTGTTTGGGAGGGAGTTCCCGGTAGTGGAATCTATGCCTGTGGTCTCTCATTTCCTGTGTCTGCACGACTCTGATTGTCTGTGGCTGCACAGTGCTGAACTACAGCTCTGTGCTCAGTGGTTAACCCTTGACTTTTCCTGGTGACTGGACAGGGGACTGACATAGAATGAAGACATCATGATGGCTGCCGTTGGCCCTGTATGATTCATCGCTCACAGTCTCCCAGCAGCTGGACATTGACCGAGTGGATTCCTTTTATTCTTGGATATAGGGCAGGGTCAACATGTGGTACGTGTGAAACGGTCTGTGTGCCGTCTTCACAAAGTTGTCTTTGGCTCTGCAGCCACAGGGGATACAATGAACTGCTGGGAGGTTGGAGTTGTTGCTGCAGAGATGGAAGATTTGAAGTAGTACAGACCTCGCAGACATTGTCCTTTGCTGAACTCCAGACAGGAGAAACGTTCCCTGAATGCACCCCAGTTGTTGTTGTTGTAGAAAGCACCAGAAATGTGTAGAGTTGCTGCACGGTCTGAAGGAACAGTGCACCTACTAAACTGTGAGTATCGTAATGATGTCTTCATATGTCCTTCATGCTGCCTAATGTTATGTTTAGCTGTGTGTTTCCGAGGGGGTTTAACTGGATCATTCATTTCCAGCAGCAGTGATTTATGGTGCTTGCTGGTGGGATCTTCCTGCTCCTCCAGTGAGTTTTACCAAGATCGCTTTCAGTATAGCTCCCGTCAGGGATATGTGCCCCACCTCAGATGCAGTTTTGGATCCCTCACAGCGACCAAAAAAAGCGGCCACTCTGAACCCCATTTTGTGCCGATCATATTCAAACATCTTGGGCACTGCAGCAACTGAGTTTACAAATTTTTAACTCTCTCTCTCTCTCTCTCTCTCTCTCTGCCCCCCTCCATCTTCCCTCCTTCCTTCTCCTCCCTCTCCCTGTCCACTTCTCTCTCTGTCTCACTCCCCTTCTCCTTTTTCTTTCTCCAACTCTCTCTTTTACTTTCCTCCTCTCTCTCGCTCTCTCTCTCTCTCACATTCCCTCCTCCTTCTTCCCTCACATGCTCTCTTTTACTCTCTTTCTCGGTCTTTATGTTTCCCTCCCTCTCTCTCCTCTATTGCACTCTTGTCATACTCTCTCCTGCCCCATTTGCCCACATTTCACATTATATCTCTGTTTCTTCTCTCCATCCCTCTCTTCCTCCCTTTATCTTCCCCCCATCCTGTTCTCCCCTTATCCTTTCCCTTCCTCCCTTATTCTTTTCCTTCCACTCTTCTTTCCCACCTCTCTCTAACCCTCTGTCTCCCTATCACCTTCACCCTCTGTCTCTCTCTCTCTCACTTTCTGCCTCTCCCTCTCTCTCTCCCTCCTCCCTGCCTCCTTCTCTCTCTCCAGGTGTGCGTCTCGATCGTGTACGAGGAGGACGTCAGAAATACAAGAGACGGATGGACGTGGAGCACAGTCCGTCTCTCACTCTGCAGCTGCCCCCTCCAGCCAAGAGGCCATGTAACTATTGATGTAATGTGGAGAGCTCAATGACTCATCAACTCTCTCCACCAATCCGATCCTGGAGTGACCGTCTCCCCCTCTCACCCTGTACAACAGCCGAGTCACTTTCACTGACAGACTCTCCCAGCACAAACCTATGAACCACTCAGTTCCCCCGCTCTCAGGCTGCCTGTTACCATCAGTGTCTCCCTCTCTCACAGTCCCTCGAAATGAGGGAGGTGCTGACGATGGAGCTGCTGGGAAGAGTTTGTCTGCGGAGCCTTTTAACATGGGCCAGGCTGTTATGCTGCAGCTGCCTCACACTCCTGACTGACCAGGAGATCCTCCCAATCTTAGTGCTGGCCATAGGTGTAGTGGAAGGATTTGGAGGTTGATAATCTGTTTGGCTGCGTTATGAGTGCTCCTTCCTTGGCCACCAGGCCCTGGAGTGAGACTTCAACCCAGAGATTTTGACAGGGAGGCAGGGACAATACCCACTGGACCACAAGCCCTATTGACAGTGTCTCCACCCAGCCACTAACTCACAGACCACACAAACTGACCAGCTGTCCACCCACTCCACTGACCACCCACGCACTGACCACCCACCCCACTGACCACCCACCCCACTGACCACCCACTCCACTGACCACCCACTCCACTGACCACCCATCCACTGACCACCCACCCACTGACCACCCACTCCACTGACCACCCACGCACTGACCACCCACTCCACTGACCACCCACCCCACAGACCACCCACCCCACTGACCACCCACCCCACTGACCACCCACCCCACTGACCACCCACCCCACAGACCACCCACCCCACTGACCACCCACCGGACTTACCACCCACCCCACAGACCACCCACCCACTGACCACTCACCCCACAGACCACCCACCCACTGACCACCCACCCACTGACCACCCACCCACTGACCACCCACCCCACTGACCACCCACTCACTGACCACCCACCCCACTGACCACCCACCCCACAGACCACCCACCCACTGACCACTCACCCCACAGACCACCCACCCACTGACCACCCACCCACTGACCACCCACCCCACTGACCACCCACCCCACAGACCACCCACCCCACAGACCACCCACCCCACAGACCACCCACTGGACTGACCACCCACCGGACTGACCACCCACCGGACTGACCACCCACCCACTGACCGCCCACCCACTGACCACCCACATCACTGACCACCCACCCACTGACCACCCACTCCACTGACCACCCACCCACTGACCACCCATCCAATGACCATCCACCCACTGACCACCCACCCATGGGCCATCCAGTCACTGACCAACTATTCCACTCCCGACCAGCCCACTGACACCCCACCCCAATGACCATCCACCACACTGACCACCCACCCATTCACGACTCACCCACTGACCAACCACTGTCCACTCCACTGACCGTCACTCCCACAAACTCCTGCTGATGGAGCCATACCATTGAATTAACATTCAATCTTAATTCAGAAACGAGGCAGACAAGCTGATAACGAACAAAACTCCCATCTCGACAGGAAAAAAACTGTGACAATGTACAGATCGACCCTGACCCCGCGCTGTACCTGTCCTGGGAGTGTTTGATGGGGACAGTGTAGAGGGAGCTTTACTCTGTATCTAACCCCGTGCTGTACCTGTCCTGGGAGTGTTTGATAGGGACAGTGTAGAGGGAGCTTTACTCTGTATCTAACCCCGTGCTGTACCTGTCCTGGGAGTGTTTGATGGGGACAGTGTAGAGGGAGATTTACTCTGTATCTAACCCCGTGCTGTACCTGTCCTGGGAGTGTTTGATGGGGACAGTGTAGAGGGAGCTTTACTCTGTATCTAACCCCGTGCTGTACCTGTCCTGGGAGTGTTTGATGGGGACAGTGTAGAAGAAGCTTTACTCTGTATCTAACCCCGTGCTGTACCTGCCCTGGGAGTGTTTGACGGGGACAGTGTAGAGGGAGCTTTACTCTGTATCTAACCCCGTGCTGTACCTGTCCTGGGAGTGTTTGATGGGGACGGTGTAGAGGGAACCTTTGATTGTTTGGAGTCTGTTCCAACAGCAGGACAATGTCAGTACAGCAGCTGGTCACTGGGTTAATCCTGATGGATGTGGAACACTCACTGTCATTCCTGATCTCCTCATTGGTGACCGGCTGTGACATTGTTTTGGTGGCAGCCGTGAGTTTCACTCTAGTTTATCTCCACCACTTTGCAGAGTGACACGTTTGCTAGTCCCGGTCTGATTGATTCCCTCTCCTTTACTGTAGTGAGTAAAATCGTGTCTCACCTCCTGGTGGCAGAACCTGAGAAGATTTACGCCATGCCAGACCCCACAGTGCCTGAGACGGACATCAAAGCACTGACCACCCTGTGTGACCTGGCTGACCGTGAGCTGGTCGTCATCATTGGTTGGGCCAAACACATCCCAGGTAAGGAGCAGCCTGGCAGCATCAGGTAAGATCTTCGTCCTCTCAGACTCCTCACCCACAACACAGAGAACTGCCTCAAACTGAGACGGAAAATGCCGGAATAACTCAGCAGCTCTGACAGCATTTGTGGAGAGAAAGACAGAGCTAACGTTTCGACTCCGTATGACTCTTCTTCAGAGCTAAAGAGAAATAAAAATGTGGTGAAATTTATGCTGTTTAAGGGGCGTGGAACAGGTGAAGTTGGATAGAAGGCCAGCGATAGGTGGAGGCAAAGGAGAGATGCCAAAGATGTCATAAATGAAAGGTCAAAGGGGTGTTAATGGTGGTGGTACTGGCTAAAGGAGGTGCTGATGGTGACATTAAGGATAGAAAGCAGAATGTGATAATAGCCAGATCAGGGTAAACACTCTGAAAAGAACAACATGAACAAGTGACAGATGGCCCTAGTAGGGGTGGGTGGGGGGAGGGACAGTGGTGGGAAAATAGGTTAAAAGGTGGGGATAAAACAATGAATAAAAATGGAAATAAATAAAAATAATAATAATAAAAATAAGTGGAAAAAAATAAAAATAAAAAATGAAAATGAATATTGAAAGAAGGGGATAAAAAGGGGGGGATCGGAAAGGGGGTGGGGATGGAGGAGAGAGTTCATGATCTAAAATTGTTGAACTCAATATTCAGTCCGGAAGGCTGTAAAGTGCCTAGTCGGAAGATGAGGTGCTGTTCCTCCAGTTTGCGTTGAGCTTCACTGGAACAATGCAGCAAGCCAAGGACGGACATGTGGGCATGAGAGCAGGGTGGAGTGTTGAAATGGCAAGTGACAGGGAGGTCTGGGTAATGCTTGCGGACAGACCGAAGGTGTTGTGCAAAGCGGTCACCCAGTCTGTGTTTGGTCTCTCCAATGTAGAGGAAACCGCATTGGGAGCAGCGAATGCAGTAGACTAAATTGAGGGAAGTGCAAGTGAAATGCTGCTTCACTTGAAAGGAGTGTTTGGGCCCTTGGACGGTGAGGAGAGGGGAAGTAAAGGGGCAGGTGTTGCATCTTCTGTGGTTGCATGGGAAGGTGCCGTGGGAGGGGGTTGAGGTGTAGGGGGTGATGGAGGAGTGGACCAGGGTGTCCCGGAGGGAACGATCCCTGCGGAATGCCGCCAGGGGGGGTGAAGGGAAGATGTGTTTGGTGGTGGCATCATGCTGGAGTTGGCGGAAATGGCGGAGGATGATCCTTTGAATGCGGAGGCTGGTGGGGTGATAAGTGAGGACAAGGGGGACCCTATCATGTTTCTGGGAGGGAGAGGAAGGTGTGAGGGCGGATGCGCGGGAGATGGGCCGGACACGGTTGAGGGCCCTGTCAACCACCGTGGGTGGAAAACCTCAGTTAAGGAAGAAGGAAGACATGTCAGAGGAACTGTTTTTGAAAGTGGCATCATCAGAACAGATGCGACCGAGGCGAAGGAACTGAGAGAATGGGATGGAGTCCTTACAGGAAGCGGGGTGTGAGGAGCTGTAGTCCAGGTAGCTGTGGGAGTCGGTAGGCTTGTAATGGATATTGGTGGACAGTCTATCATCAGAAATTGAGACAGAGAGGTCAAGGAAGGGAAGGGAAGTGCCAGAGATGGACCATGTGAAAATGATGGAGGGGTGGAGATTGGAAGCAAAATTGATAAATGTTTCCCGGTCCCGACGAGAGCATGAAGCAGCACCGAAGTAATCATCGATGTACCGGAGAAAGAGTTGTGGGAGGGGGCCGGAGTAGGACTGGAACAAGGAATGTTCCACATACCCCATAAAGAAACAGGCATAGCTGGGGCCCATGCGGGTACCCATAGCCACACCTTTTATTTGGAGGAAGTGAGAGGAGTTTAAGGAGAAATTATTCAGTGTGAGAACAAGTTCAGCCAGACGGAGGAGAGTAGTGGTGGGTGGGGATTGTTCAGGCCTCTGTTCGAGAAAGAAGCAGAGAACTGTCTGTGTGATGCTCACTACCCCAAGTAGTACACCCGCTTCCAGTGCCCCAGGTAGTATACCCCCTTCCAGTGTCTCAGGCATTATACCCACTTCCAGTGTCCCAGGTAGTATACCCCCTTCCAGTGTCTCAGGCATTATACCCACTTCCAGTGCCCCAGGTAGTATATCCCCTTCCAGTGACCCAGGTAGTATACCCCCTCCCAGAGCCCCAGGTAGTATATCCCCTCCCAGAGCCCCAGGTAGTATACCCCCTCCCAGAACGTTTTTTTTATTCATTCACGGGGTGTGGGTGTCGCTGGCCGGGCCCAGCATTTATTGCCCATCCCTAGTTGCCCTTGAGAAGGTGGTGGTGAGCTGCCTTCTTGAACCGCTGCAGTCCATGTGGTGTGGGTACACCCACAGTGCTGTTAGGGAGGGTGGTGTAGGTACACCCACTGTGCTGTTAGGGAGGGAGTTCCAGGATTTTGACCCAGCGACAGTGAAGGAACGGCGATATATTTCCAAGTCAGGATGGTGAGTGGCTTGGAGGGGAACTTCCAGGTGGTGATGTTCCCATCTATCTGCTGCCCTTGTCCTTCTAGATGGTAGCGGTCGTGAGTTTGGAAGGTGCTGTCTAAGGAGTCTTGGTGAATTCTTGCAGTGTATCTTGTAGATGGTACACACACTGCTGCTACTGTGCGTCGGTGATGTTGATGACCCCTTCCATTACTGATGATCGAGAGTAGACTGATGGGGTGGTAATTGGCCGGGTTGGATTTGTCCTGCTTTTTGTGGACGGGACATACCTGGGCAATTTCCCACGTAACCGGGTAGATGTCAGTGTTGTAGCTGTATTGGAACAGCTTGGCTAGGGGCGCAGCAAGTTCTGGAGCACAAGTCTTCAGTACTATTGCTGGAATATTGTCAGGGCCCACAGCCTTTGCAGTATCCAGTACCTTCAGCCATTTCTTGATATCACGTGGAGTGAATCGAATTGGCTGAAGACTGGCAGCTGTGACGCTGGGGAGGAAGTATACCCACCCCATTCCAGAACTCCAGGGAGTATGCCCCCTGGGAGTGTTTGATGGGGACAGATCTGCAGCAGTTGGCCAATGACTAAGGAAAGTTTCTGTGGGATCAATTGATTTGGTGGCCTGAGGTAATTTCTAGATGCTCTCTCTTTCCCTCTCTTGGTCACTCTCAGCCTCTTTGTGACCCTGTCTCTTCCCGTCTATCTCTCTCTGCCTCCTCCCTCTTCAGGTGGATTTTACAGTCCCATCATGTGGGGGAAGGGCCGGGAAATGCAGCGAATCCATTCAAAGTCCATTGACTTTGGCAGCACCGAAAAATTCCGCCAACCGGAATGCCCATAAAATTCCATCCAAGTCTCTCGGTCACCATCTGTTTCTCTCTCTGTCCCCGTCTCTGGTTTTCAATCTCTCGCCCTCTCTGTCTCTCCCTCTCTTTCTCAGTCTCTCTGCCTCTCTTTCTCTTTCTCCATCTCTCTCTGCCTCTCTATCTCTCTGTCTCTTTCTCAGTGTCTTTTTGTCTCTCTATCTCTCTGTCTCTTGCTGCCTCTCTCTCTCAGTCTTTCTCTGCCTCTCTCTCTTTCTCAGTCTCTCTCTGTCTCTCTCTCTTTCTCAGTCTCTCTCTGCCTCTCTCTCTTTCTCAGTCTCTTTCTGTCCTTGTCTCTCAGTCACTGTTTCTGAATCTCTCTATCTCTTGCTCTCCTATTCTTTGTTCTGAGTTTATCTGGGTTTTTGTATCAGAGAGATGGAGATGACGATGAATGGAGCTTGCTGTTAGATTAGTACCTGTTTTCTGTGCTATTAGTTTGATTGCATTTGCAAATCTAATCAAAGGCCAGACTCGTTCCTTGTGTTGAGGGTCTGGTAATCTCTGTGTAATGGAATGCAAATCTGGCAAGAGTGCAAGTTCTCAATAAATCAGGCGCTCGTCAGTGCTGGCTATTAACTATCGGAATGAACAGTCACTTTTTAGTGTATTCAATTTACAGGCTGACGTGGGATTATAAAGACAGATGACAGTAATCACACAAGGACAAATACTATTTCATTCTATAGTGTAGAAAATGAGGGCAGTGAGATTGTGACCCTGTTGTGCCTGGGCACACTCTCACCACCCGTTCTGCTGTCTGTCTTTATAAGGGGTAGTGCCCATGATGCCACATTGACCAATGATCATTAAGGTCACTGTCCAGTGTCAGCTGAGCCTTTTAACTGGGTAACGTTCTCCGCTCGGAGTCAGGAGGTGACGTCACTTTGGAGACAGGTGCCTAAAAATCCAGGCTGACACTCTCAGTCTCCAGAGCCCGTTTTTCAACGTACTCTCTTATCTTCAACAAACTCGTTCCACTTGAGGATGTAACTGCTTTGTACCTTTTCCTTATTTATTACACAGGAGCAGGAAGGGGCCATTCAGACCCCTGGTACTGTTACATGAGAGCAGGAGTGACCCCCCCCACAAAGCCTGTAACGGAGAAACATTCTCTGATGTGACCTTCACTGGAAAGGCCAACATTTATTGCCCATCTCTAATTACTCCCATTGGCTTCATCCCCCTCCCCCTAACAACAGTCTGAGGCCAAACCAGGCTTTTCACAACAATCATATTTGGCTTGATATTTGATCCAAAGATGAGTTTCCAACCACATATCCACCACCACGAGCACTGCCTGTTTCCACCTCTGTAACATCACCTGACTCCACCCCTGCCTTAGCTCATCCGCTGCTGAAACCCTCACCCACGCTCTTGTTACCCTGAGAGATGATGATTCTAACGCACCCCTGGCTGCTGCCCCACATTCTACCCTCATAAACTTATCCAAAACCCTGCTGCCCATGTTCGAACTTGAATCACATCCCATTCACCCACCAGCCCTTACTCACTGATCTACACTGGCTCCCGGTTAAACAACACCTTCATTTTAAAATTTGCATCCTTGTTTGCAAATCTATCCATAACCTCAGCCCTCCCAAATCCACCAAGGCTTGTTCGACAGCACCTTCCAAATCCACAACCTCTACCACTTAGAAGGACAAGGGCAGCAGACACATGGGAACACCACCACCTGGAAGTTCCCCTCCAAGCCACTCATCATCCTGACTTGGAAATATATCGCCGTTCCTTCACTGTCACTGGGTCAAAATCCTGGAACTCCCTCCCTAACAGCACTGTGGGTGTACCTACACCACATGGACTGCAGCAGTTCAAGTAGGCAGCTCACCACCACCTTCTTTTGTCACCAGTCATCATATCTATCACCTTATTGCTTGGTGTTTAATTTTGCTCTACAATCTCTCCTGGGTAACACATTGGGCCATTTTTACTCCATTAAAGGCACAATATAAATATAAGTATAATATAAATATAAGTATAATATAAATATAAGTATAATATAAATATAAGTATAATATAAATATAAGTATAATATAAATATAAATATAATATAAATATAAGTAGTTTATTGACTCCCCCACAAGTGGAAACAGTTTATCCAGATCCAACCTATTGAACCCTTTCCGAATGGGAAATATCTCAATGCAGTTGCTGTGAGTCACTGTGGAACAGAAGGATATGGGCTGAGGTGGAGAAGGGTCATGTGAACATTAACACTGGTGTAGAACCAATGGGCTAAAGGCCTGTTTCTGTGCTGTAAATCCTCTGTAATGTGAGTGTGGGAGATTCGGTAAGATTCAGCCTAGGGGGCACTGACCAGAGAAACCTAACATCTCACTGTCACAGCAGCTCCATAGAGCGTCAATGCTGGGGCAGATAGATCCCTTATAAACAGGGGGGTTATCGGGATAGACAGGAGGTTACAATCAGATCAGCCACGATCTTATTGAATGATGGAGGTGTCTCGATGGGCTGAGTGACTCCTGCTCCTAGTTCGTTTGCTGGTATGACCTGTGTGTGCTGGGGAAATGAAAGCATTAAAGAGTTGGAGGTCTCCAGATTAGAATTCCCCCTTTAAGGCAGCAGGCACAGTGAAAGAGTGAGCGTTTGAAGCTGGACTGTTCTAGAAGCAGAATTCATCCAACATGTTGAGAAATGAGGTGCAAGAGAGGATGGAGTTACAATGGAAAACTTTTAACTGAAGTAGTTTGGGCTGCTAATGGGACTGGTGTTAACCTGTAAGATTGTGAATGGTAAACAATGAAACTTGACTTTTAAAAGTGGAGCAGTTGCAGGTCTCGATCGCCAGTTGATGATGGCTGGGCTGATGATGATTAACAGACATTAATGCTTGTTTACATTCATCCAATCGGATAAGAATAATTGGAGGGTTGTGCCCCAGTGGGTAGGAATATATCACAGATAAAACCAGCACCGAGTCCTGCAAAACATCAATCTTTAAATTACCTCAGCACAGAACAGGCCGCAGCCTGGACAGTAACTGGCAGTGTGACTGTCTCTGACCCACTGCTCACACACGCAGCAACTTTACAACTCACACACAGTGCCTCTAAAAAACCTCAGTCTGCTCGAATAGGCACAAATTGTGGTGGGAATGGTGGGTTAGCACAGACAGAGAGAGAGAGAGAGAGGGAGAAACTGATAGAGAAAGAGGGAGAGATAGAGATTGGGAGAGAAGGAGAGACATAGACAAAGAGAGAGAGAGTGATAGAGACAGAGGGAGAAATAGAGAGATAGAGATGGAGGTAGAGAGAGAGGCAGAGACAGAGAGAGAGAAAGTGATAGAGATTGGGAGAGAGAGACAGAGAGAGAGAGGCAGAGGCAGAGAGGGAGTGATAGAGACAGAGGGAGAAATAGAGAGATAGAGATTGGGAGAAAGAAGAGGCAGAGAGAGAGAGATGGTGACAAAGTGAGAGAGTGATTGAGACAGAGGGAGAGATAGAGAGATGATTGTGAGAGAGGGAGACAGGGAGAGAGAGGGAGAGCCCAGTGTCCCCATTGGTTTTAGTTGAGACTTGCTCCCACAGTAAAGTGGGGAGGAAGAGATAGGAACTGGCCCTCAGCCCCATTCTCCAGATATCTCATTTCTGCCCCCACTTTCCCCAGGGGGAAGGGGCAATTCTTAGATCCTTTATTTGACATGGGGGAAGGGAGACCAGCCTTGCCAGATGATGATAGGAGTGCGTCAAGGACCAGAGCCCACTCACTATGGCAGATCAGAGTGTTCAGGAAGGTGAGTGTGAGCTGAGTGTGTCAATGGCCATTACAGAGAGAAATAAAGCTTAGAATATCTGACAGGCAATCAGCCTTGTCCTACACTCCCTCTCATGATTCTAGCTAACATCTGTACCTTGTCTTCATCCCCATCCTGCTTCTTCACTCCCCATCTCTCAGATCTTCCTTTGATGTCTCTGCAGTTTCTAATCTGGTCAATATTTCACCGTTAGAAACAGCTGTCTGACACTCAGAGTTTAGTTATAGAATAGAACAGCTGTTTGCAATAGTGACTGTAAGAATATAAAATAGAGTGTGTAGTTTAGGGCTGGGAGAGAGACAGAGAGAGAGTGAGAGATAGAGAAATGGAGAAAGATAGAGATAAACAGGAAAAGGGAGAGAGAGAAGCAGAGAGGCAGAGAGAGAGAGGCAGAGAAAGGGACAGAGAGAGAGAGGGAGAGGAAGGGAGAAAAGTGGGATGAGAGAAAGGGAGAGGGAAAGAGAAAGAGAGACAGAGACAGACAGAGAGAAAGAGGAAGCAGGGAGAAAAGGGGCGAGAGAGAAAGAGAGAGGGAAAGGGGAGAGAGAGAAAGAGAGAGAGACAGAGAGAGAGAGATGGAGAGGCAGAGAGCAAGGAATGGGAAGAGACGGAGGCAAGTAGCAGAATGGAAAGCAAGCTGTCTTCAAAGGGAGTTGGACAGATCCTCGAGGGTGAGGAGGTTACAGTATTACAGACACAAGTGGGGGTGTGGGAGTAACCATAAGGGCTCTTTCAAAGAGCTGGCACAGACACAACCATTCTTAAAGGAAGTGGCATTGTGGATGCATTGGTCGTAATTTTCCCAGGTTCCCTAGATTCTGAAAAGGCCCCAGTGATTGGCAAACTGCAAATGTAACGCCTCTGTTCAAGAAAGGCGGGAGACAGAAAACAGGAATTAGCTTAACACCTGTCATAGGGAAAATGCTAGAAGCCATTAATAAGGAGGTAGTTGTAGGACATTTAGAAATTCATAATACTATCAGGCAGAGTCAACATGGTTTTGTGAAAGTGAAATTGCTTTTGACAAATGTGTTAGAGTTTTTTGAGGATGTAATAAGCAGATTGGATAAAGGGGAATCGGTAGATGTGGTGTACTTGGATTTCTGAAAGGCATTCGATAAGGTGCCACAGAAAACGTGACTGCACAAGATAAGAGCTCATGCTGTCAGGGGTGATATATTAGCATTGATAGAGGATTGGCTAACTAACAGGAAACAGAGTTGGAAAAACTAATCAGTTTCAGGTTGGAAAACTGTAACTAGTGGAGTGGCGCAGTCATCAGTGCTGGGACCTCATCTATTTACAATCCATATCAATGACTGGGATGAAGGGACCAAGTGTATTGTAGCCAAATTAGCTGGTGATACAAAGGTCGACAGGAAAGCAAGTTGTGAGGAGGATACAAAGAGTCTACAAAGAGATATAGATAGATTAAGTGAGTGGGTAAAAAATTGACAGATAGTTTATAATGTGGGAAAATATGGATATCCTCCCTTTGGTAGGAAAGATAGAAATGATTTAAATGGAGGGAGACTGCAGAACACTGCAGTACTGAGGGATCTGGGTCTCCTGGTACATGAATCACAACTAAAGTTAACGTGCAGGTACGGCAATTAATTAGGAAGGCAAATGGAGTGTTGGCCTTTATTGCAAAGGGGATGGCGTATAAAAGTAGGGAAGTTTTGCTACAGCGGTACAGGGCACTGGTGAGACCACCCCCCTCACTCCCCCCTCTCCCCATCACTCTCCCTCCCCCTCACTCCCCCTCTCCCCATCACTCTCCCTCCCCATCACTCTCCCTCCCCTCACTCCCCCTCTCCCCCTCACTCTCCCTCCCCCTCACTCCCCCTCTCCCCATCACTCTCTCTCCCTCACTCCCCCACTCCCCATCACTCTCCCTCCCCCTCACTCCCCCTCTCCCCATCACTCTCTCTCCCCCTCACTCCCCCTCTGCCCCTCACTCCCCCTCTGCCCCTCACTCTGCTGCTCACTCCCCCTCTCCTGCCCATTCCCCCCGCCCCTCACTCCCCCTCTCCCCATCACTCTCTCTCCCCCTCACTCCCCCTCTGCCCCTCACTCCCCCTCCCTCTCACTCTCCCTCTGCCCTTGACTCCCTCACCTCCTCTCCCCCTTCACTCTCACTCAATCTCCCTCTTTATCTGAATTCTGTGCCCAGGTTTCTCCGACCTCTCTCTGGGGGATCAGATGGGTGTGCTCCAATGTGCCTGGATGGAGATCCTGATCCTGGGAATAGTGTATCGCTCACTGCCCTATGAGGAGGAGTTGGTCTATGCTGAGGATTACATTATGGATGAGGAACATTCCCGGTTGACCGGACTGCTCGATCTTTACACTGCCATCCTACAGCTGGTTCGAAAATACAAGAAGCTGCGAGTGGAGAAAGAGGAGTTTGTCACGCTCAAAGCAATAGCCCTGGCTAATTCAGGTACGCTGACTACCAGAGGTCACCTCACACCAGACATATTCAGCATTTAAAGGAATGTCAATTTAAAAGAGCACAAATTGAATTTAGGAGGCACTGGAGCCAATAGTGAACCTCGATGATCTGGTGCATTAGAGAGAATATTCCCCATCTCATACCAATCAATAACTGCAAAAATCATCATACATACCACACAGCATCCATCTCTCTCTCTCTCCCTCTGTCTCTCTCGCTCTGTCTCTCTCTCCCCCCCTCTCTCTTTCTCTCCCCCTCTCCCTCTCTCTCTCCCTCTCTCCCTCTCTCTCTCTCTCTCCCTCTCTCTCTCTTTCTCTCCCCCTCTCCCTCTCTCTCCCTCTCTCTCTCTCTGTCTCTTCCTCTCTCTCCCTCTCTCTCCCTCTCTCTCTGTCTCTCCCTCTCTCTCCCTCTCGCTCTCCCTCTCTCTCCCTCTCTCTCTCCCTCTCTCTCCCTCTCTCTCTCTCTCTCTCTCTCTCCCCCTCTCCCTCTCTCTCTCCCTCTCTCTCTCCCCCTCTCCCTCTCTCTCCCTCTCTCTCTCTCGCTCTGTCTCTCTCTCTCCCTCTCTCTCTCCCTCTCTCTCCCTCTCTCTCTCCCTCTCTCTCCCTCTCTCTCTCCCTCTCTCTCTTCCTCTCTCTCCCCCTCTCCCTCTCTCTCTCCCTCTCGCTCTCCCTCTCTCTCCCTCTCTCTCTCCCTCTCTCTCCCTCTCTCTCTCTCTCTCTCTCTCTCCCCCTCTCCCTCTCTCTCTCCCTCTCTCTCTCCCCCTCTCCCTCTCTCTCCCTCTCTCTCCCTCTCTCACTCCCTCTCTCTCCCTCTCTCTCCCTCTCTCTCCCTCTCTCTCCCTCTCTCTCTCCCTCTCTCTCTCTCTTTTTCTCTGATTGTTTCCTTTCTTTATCAGTGCTAACATTCAGGCCGGTTGTACCGAACTCCAATCCACTCAAAACCAACTCCACCAGCTCCATCCCTCCAACTCATCGACCCACGTACATCACATATCCCTCATTCCCCACCCTCTCCATATCCCTCACTCCCCACCCTCTCCATATCCCTCATTCCCCACCCTCTCCATATCCCTCATTCCCCACCCTCTCCATATCCCTCATTTCCCACCCTCTCCATATCCCTCACTCCCCACCCTCTCCATATCCCTCATTCCCCACCCTCTCCATATCCCCCAGTCCCACCCTCTCCATATCCCTCATTCCCCACCCTCTCCATATCCCCCAGTCCCACCCTCTCCATATCCCTCATTCCCCACCCTCTCCATATCCCCCAGTCCCACCCTCTCCATATCCCTCATTCCCCACCCTCTCCATATCCCTCATTCCCCACCCTCTCCATACCCCTCACTCACCACCCTCTCCATATCCCTCATTCCCCACCCTCTCCATATCCCTCATTCCCCACCCTCTCCATATCCCTCATTCCCCACCCTCTCCATATCCCTCATTCCCCACCCTCTCCATATCCCTCATTCCCCACCCTCTCCATATCCCTCATTCCCCACCCTCTCCCTATCCCTCATTCCCCACCCTCTCCCTATCCCTCATTCCCCACCCTCTCCATACCCCTCAGTCCCACCTCCTCCATATCCCTCCATCCCATCCCCTCCATATCCCCAATCACACCTACACACATACAAACAAACATACGAATTAGGAGCAGGAATAGGCCATTCGGCCCCTCGAGCCTGCTCCACCATTCAATAAGATCATGGCTGATCTGAATGTGACCTCAACCCCACATTCCTGCCTACCCCCAATAACCTTTCACCCTCTTGTTAATCCAGAATCTATCTAGCTCTGCCTTAAAAATATTCAAAGGCTCTGCTTCTACTGCCTTTTGAGGAAGAGAGTTCCAAAGACTCTCAACCCTCTGAGAGAAAAAAATTCTCCTCATCTTCGTTTAAATAAGCGACCCCTTATTTTTAAACAGTGACCCCTAGTTCTAAATTCTCCCACAAGAGGAAACATCCTCTCCACATCCACCCTGTCAACACCCCTCAGGATCTTAAAGGTTTCAATTAAGTCGCCACTTACTCTTCTAAATTCCAGTGGATACAAGCC